>NW_009258669.1:484029-529334 GCF_000687185.1 Egretta garzetta
CAGAGGGCGAGAATCCCCTCCCTTGACACTGGCCACACTTCTCTTGATGCAGCCCAGGGTAGGGTTGGCCTTCTGGGCTGCCAGTGCCCATGGCCAGCTCATGTCCAGCTTTTCATCCATCAGTACCCCCAAGTCCCTCTTGGCAGGGTTGCTCTCAACCCTTTCTTCCCCCAGCCTGTATTGATACTGGGGGTTGCCCCAGCCTGGGTGCAGGACCTTGCACTTGGCCTTGTTGAACCTCATGAGGTTCACACAGGCCCACCTCTCCAGCTTGTCCAATTGAAAAAGTGAAATTGTAAAAAATAAGCTGAGCTTAGTAAATAAAAATCTTGCACTTCAAGCAGTACTTTCTGCTCATTCATAAATAACTCTCCATATTTTTGCTTTCTAAAATGATGTTAAAAGACAAAATCAAGAGCAGTTAGTACCTAAAAAATGGTCTTAGAAATAAGAAAGTGCTTGAGAGATTTGAAATGTACAAGCAAGCATTTATAGTAGCTGCCATAGGGCTGTTTCTTTGTGACCTATATGAAGGGAAGAAATAATCATGAAGAAGAAATTAGAATAATCCACCAGAACTTGTCTTTTCAGGCATTGAAGCAGTGAAAAGCCAAAATCAGGACTCAGTAGTCTTGGTGACTATTAAGCAGGAATTCTTTATTGTGGCACCAGACGCACAGGGGATCGCTCCTCCTAATGTGCACACCGCACAGGGTTAATTGCATTATTTATATGCAAGTTTTACATACATATTTGTTACATTCCTCAGAAAAGGCAGGGGTAGGTAAATTAATTCCTGGGAATCATTTACATATTATCCTCCCAGTTGCACATGCTCAGTGATTTGGGTTGGTGGTCTTCAGGGGTCATTTAATTCATCCTCTCCTCTTCTTCATCTTGTCCTTTTGGTGAACTTCGGCTTTTCCCCCCTTATTCTGCTGCCAGAACAACACAGCCAGTACCTGCCAGCTTCTCATTCTCAAAACATTCCCCTTTACCTCCGTATCTCATGGTTCCCATCCCTGGCTATCCTCATACCGACAAAATGCTAGACAGTTTGTCCCCTACATGCCTTCCAAGGCCAGCAACAAAGATAGTCAGGCAATTTGCTACAAATATCTTCTTTTTTTTCTCTAATGATGCACATTCCCTATCCCATACACTGTTAGTTTCTTATCTATAGTTTTTCACCTCATATGGTTAGTAAGTTTAACCTAAACCACAATGTTAGTACTTTAAGCCAGATCCTCCTCAAGGATGTTCTGTTTTCTCAGGGCTATTATCACATTCCAGCTACAGTTGGCTTCACAAAGGTCTCTTGTTAACCCTTTAGCATCCCTTCAGCATGGTCCACTTAATCAACTGGATTCCATAAGTACAGTAAATTGTTCTGTCTAACCATTTTTACTGTAGTGACAGAACAAAGCAATCATTTTTAATACAATACAGAATATTTGGTGCAAATGGAGAGTACTGTGCTATCCCATTAAAATTCTTTATCAATAAGCTAAAAGCTAACAATGCCTAAACCAGCTGATACTGTAGCAGATGTTTGTTAATTTTTACCCCTGTGTGGAAGACCTGGAGTACCTATGAAAGCACTGGAATTGGCATGGAAAGGACAGAGAGGACAGCCTTGCATCTGTTGGGAAGCACCAATATGATGAGCCCTACCCAGGATAGTACAGGTGTGAGGGGGATGTGCAAAAGTTTTTCAGTTTTTCTGCGCTCTTGCACTGCTTTCCTTAGGGGGAACGTCTACATTAGTAAGTCATGCAGTGCAGTAGGTGTGGGTTGGCAGAGCAAAAAAACAATTTGAGGACCCAACATCCACACCCTATACCTTTGGGGAGGGGGGGGTTTACATCAGTCAAGCTTTTGTCTGCTCCCATGGCCTGGGTGCTTGAAGGGTGTCTGGCTTCAACTGAAATTAACCAGCCCTGTGCAAATGGAGACTGCTCTGCAGCGCAACTCAAAGTGGAAGGGACCAGCACTTCAAAAATCCACTTAGTCTAAAATCCTATTGTAGATGCATTGGGTGTTTGCCAAATAATTCACATTTTCTGGAAGCCTCTGTACATCCACAGCAATAACATCAGGCACCTGGCTCAAAAGAGTTTGAGAACAATGAGGAAATCAAATCTTTTAAGCCAATGTTACAAAATTAATAAGCCAGAAATGACAACAGGTATTTTGGGACAAGAGGATCTGAAAAATAATAAACAAACAAACAAACAAATAAAATCAAGGCATTTCGTCTTTACTAGGCTCCCCAAAAGAATATTTCCACTAACAATACAGGATTTCCTTTTACATATGACTAAATGGATATTGTGTTACACAAAATCTCAGACTCTGCAGAATCTGAAGCTGCCAAATCTAGGTGGTCAAATGGTTATTAAATAAACAGTTATAATTGCTGACTTGGCTGCTATAGCTATTTATCATCCATCATAGTAATTATGATTCCTAAAGAAGTTGCAGTTGAAGAATGAATTACAACAGAGTGAATATGTTCTTGTAGCATCCACCAATCTGCTATTTGGGTGGCAAAGAGAGGACGTTGGCAGAGGATGTTTTGTGTTTTCTTTAACTAGCTGTGGCCACACAATGCTGTCTAAATTCCCTGTTTCTCCCATGTCCCAGGAAGCATGAATGGAGGGGCAGGCCATGAGACCCAGGTGCTGTTGGCTGCCACAGAGCACACATCTGCAGCTGTGTGCTAGCATTCCCATGAATGAATATGGAGCAATGTCTTTCATGGCTGGCTGAAATTTGTATTTTTTTCATTGTCTTTGTGGAAGTTATTTCCTGGCCACTCTTCCAAACCTGGTATCTGCCTTGCAGCTAGGTTCAGTGTTTGGCAAACATCAAAAGATCTGATGCCTTACAGATGTACTTGGCTGTCACACTCCTAAAGCAGATGGAAGATAGACTGGCGTAGTCATGCACAGTGTTTGGTGACACAACTAACGATGCTGAGAAAATGCTTTCCACAGTATGCCAGCTACATAGCCCAAAGTTTGCTTACTCTGTTATTCTGTGTAATTTTGGTGCCTGGGAATACCAGGGTATTTGTATGTGGGTCACCAACAAGGTTGCCTAATGTGTTTAGTTTTAAGATTACATTCAAGCACTTGCCATCTCTATGAGAGATAGGAAGGGAGAACCAAGAGAAGATTGCAGCTATTCCACATTTGCTACCTTGCAGAGGTACAGGCAGGAGCCTGAATCTCACTCATTACCCTGATGGGCACTGCTGTTCAAAAAAATTCCAGAAGATGCAATTTTGTCAGAACAAGACTGATGCACTAGAACGCTGAAGCTGAACTTTAAATTTTTCATTCAGTTTAGCACTGAAGTTTTGAAGTGTGGAAAAGAGAGGAAGATAATTACATATGAGTTCCTACCATGGAGAAACAGGACCACATCACTATCCAGTTCATTTCCAACATTTGTGAACTGATTCATAACTCTGAACAGGTCTCCCTCAATATGCCTGCTTTCAGCTTCCTCATTTTGTTTCTCACATCTGCTGAGTATTTTATTTTTAAGTCAAGAGCCAATGAAAATACTTGGTTTAGTAATCAGAATTCCCACATGCTATTTTTCAGACACGCAAATGAGCTTCTCTCATCTCCCAGCTTGCCCCGACAGGACCAGCTGGCACCAGCCATGCTTGCCTTCCTGCTAAAATCAGAGATCTTTCCTGGAGGGCTCAGGAACAAGCTAGGAGAAAAAATCCTACGCCAAGAGATGTGAGTCAATCGTGATGGCTGAAAGAAGGTATTAAGGGATAAAGAAACACTGAATAAATCGTAGCATGTGAAGATAAAATAAAATACATTAAAGTATTTTGATATTCAAAGTAACTGATGTGTGTCTCATGTTCCCCTTGTTACGCTGGAATAACACCAATTCATCTCATAAAACATATATTTTAAAGTGTTTGCAGTACTAAACTGAGTGCACCACTGCACCTGAGAAGAAATGACTAGGTTTTTGTTCCGTGATTGTACACTGAGTAATGATAAAAGAAAAGACATACTGAATTTACTTCATGCGCTCTCAACAGCGTACTCTCATGTGCTCTCTGCAGTGCATGAAATTGGCTTCGCTAAGAAAAGTTGCTTGGGTCGCATTAAAATTGCATCATAAGAATTGCATAGAGGGGTCTGAATTACGATTCTGCAAGTAAACTTAGTTCTGGAATCTCCTAAGTTTTAAGTGATTTGTTTTGCAATTATACTGTCCCCTAAAAATGTTCTTACCTCAGTTCTGAATGTTTACAGTGTACTTACTTTACAAAAGAAATGGTAGGCTGTCAGTCCATCTGTTTACTCTGTATGTTATTGTACTACAAACCCATATATTAAGCCTTTAGGTTATATATGGAAAAATAACTTGACTCACAGTTAATGTAAGCAAATTTCAAATTAATAATCACAATGTCTCTTTTCTAATTATGGAAACATAGGTTGTGGTTCTAATAAGAAGGTCTGTTTTGAGTTTTATACTTAAATAACATTTTGTTCTCCCTATTAAGAATAATTTTCCACCAAATTACAAGTGATCCATAGGTACAAAAGCAATATTCAAAAATTTAAAAGCAAATTGGATAACTTACAAGTAAACTGATGCTGTAAGATACATCATACTTCTTTGTTTTCAGTACTGTAACGTGAAATAATACAAACTCTTTAAACTTTATGTATTCCCCCATTGTGCCTCTGTGACAAAGCAATGAGGATTTGGGTTTTTTTTTCCACTTGTAGTCATGGTTATGGAGTTTCTCTAGAATTCTAAAACTGCAGGAGGGCAGTCATCTGTGATTGCCTGAGGCTACATCCTAGAACTTCACAAAGGTAACTATTTCAAGAGACACACGTACTTGCAGACTGTAATAACCGGGCATACTGCACCTTCCGGATAATTTCATATTCATTTGTTCTAGTCACTGGCCGTATTCTCATCTGATAGTAAATACTACTCATCTTGTAACAAATTCACTTAATTAAAACAGAATGGGGAAGGCTGCACTATCAAGGATAACATACCAGGGGGAATGGGAGCTTATACTTTAAAAACTTGAGCGGAATGTGCTGGAATATGTGGGACCTACAGGGTGATCTGTTCTGTTAGCTCGTGGACATACACTCCCAACATCTCTCTTCAGTCACTAGCTAGAGCCTGTCCCAGTACAATACATTTGACGGGAAGAATAGTTTTAAAGCACCAAACTAGAGAATGCAGTGCTTCATGTGTATTTTCTTTTTCATTAAAGCTCACAGAGTATCCCTTTCCTGCACGTTTCCCTCCAGCATTAAGGTTAATGAATATCTGGATCCTAACTCTTTAGCTGTATTTATTTGGAATTTGACATGACTTAGTGAACCCTTAAGATCTTGGGAAAGTAAGGGTAATTTTCCAGCCCTATTTGCTTTCATGCCAGGAAAAAAAAGACTGGATTAGACCTTACCCTTCTAGATTTGATAGTCTTCAGTGAGGTAGAATTACAACTTACTATTTGAGATCTTTTAAAACTGATCTCCTGCCTGTTCTGTTCTGGATAGAGGATCCATCTGCAGATTTCATTGGAAGAATATCATCAACCCCCCTAAATCTAATTTAGTTAAAAATTTAAACCAGAATGCTAATTCTCATATTAACAAGTCCCTTGCAAACAGTACCAAAAAAAGATGGAGCAGTTGGTTCCAGACAAAAGAACAAGGCATTTTAAGGCTATGGACTTCTAACAGTTTTATTATGGATGCTCAGTGCCATGGTCGGTGTGTGTTGCTCAGATGCACAAGACATAGCACTTAGTTATGATACTGGTAGTCATGGACAGTTTCACAGAATAGATCCTTAAGTGTCTCAGAAACTTCTAATATAAATTAAGTTTCACTTAAGGAATAATTTGATATACTCACAAAAATCAGAGCTTTGAAGTTCTTTTTGCTCTTCTGCGATTAAAAGGAATATTAAAGAAACAGTTGTTAATTTTAATTGGTCTACACACTACAGCAGTCACTTATCAATGCTAGGACTACTGCAAACCAAAACCAGTAGCTAATTTTAAGTTATGAGATGATTATTTTCCAATACTCCAATTACTTCAGCAAATACTAAATCAATTGCAGTTGATACTCAGTTGAGGTCTTAGAACACTGCAGTAATAAAAGCTCTCTGATTCATTTCTTACATGGAATCAGTGGTATGTGATTTTCTGATGTGATTTCCAGATGTTTCTTTTCAGAGACTTAAAAACTGAGCTTGCTAAAAAAAACTGTGACAAATAAAATATTTACTTTTAGCAAATAAATAATGTCCACATACGTTCTCTGGGTGTCAGCTTTAGTGTATGAACTCGATCTAGATCTAGATTTAAGCCTTCTAACAGGACCAAAAGTTTACATTTTAAAACCTCTCAAAATCTTGTGTCAGTGATTTCTTTAAGTCTTCAAGAATTATGTATTTTTCAGCTCACTTTCAATAAAGCTCATGAAGTATACTTTAACAGAAGCTTCTCTTGGGATGGCAACTTTTTGATTGTTGTACTTCATCCGCCATTGAACTACTCTGACGGTCCGCAGAACTGCCAAAACCAGGGCTATTGCAACATTAAGCAGCATCTGTGCTAAACCTCTATGCTCCGGAGCACTCAGGTTTTACCAGTCCTAGTAGTTTTACCAGCTCCTTCTTAACAGCTTAGGAACAGACTTGCAACATATCTCACCTTGTCTCACCTTCATTCCTCTACATGATTTTTAGCCTAGAGTTATTATAGTAAGCCCCCATCTTAGCTGTATGAACTTGTCAGATATGAACTACTCATCTTAATGAATTTCCCAAGGACACAACATGTTTCACGGAACCCTAGTTATGTTACATGGATAACATTTTCCCCTGGGATGTCTTCCTTTTCTATTCTCTGAAAACAGCCTCGGTTGATTTTGGGGAAGAGCAAAATCCTTACCAAAATGAGAGCTCAAGCTTCGATTTTACAGGGACGCACAAGCTTTGCTAACTGCAACAGTCAGCCAAGAGTAAAGGTGGGTGTTGGCTAGCAATAGAAACAGTATGCTTTAAAATAATTCAGCTGTAGAGGGGCTGCAAGCTACATGCATGAGTGCACCAAGTTGCAGGCCCTGGAGAAAACAAACTGACTGGAAGGTGCAGTTAAGGGCATTGGTAGGAAGCTGGAACAGAGCTGGGAAGATGGATTCAGAAGCAGAGCAATGGTGAGGGGGAGGGGAAGGCTGAGAGAAAGGTTTTCTTTCCTTGCCTCTGGGGTAGGCTTACAAAACTTTGCATGGAGGGCAAAGCTGTGGGGTGGGAACTTGGGCTGGGAAAATGAGGGGCATCAGTACCAGGCTGGGTGTAGGCACTGCATGTTTGAAAAATAGGGGTCAGCAGTGCTGGCAGTACCCTGGGGCACCACTATCTCCCAGGCGATCATTTGGCTGGCATCCAAGAATACACACTCACCTGACTCCTCTTCCCAGCAAAGTGTAGCCAAACACCCCCCGTACACAGTTATCCGTCCAGCAATGCCCTTTTTGTTGGTGCAACTATACAGGATCAACTGTGGTAATGCGCAGCTCTCACAGTTACACCAATTACACCAATTTGCTCAAGTTTAGGATTAACATTTTTGGCAGGAAATCCTAGGCAGAAAAAGATTTCATGTGGCTTTAGTCAGTAGTGGGCATTTTCACTGGCTTTCATGTACAACTCACACACAAAAAGACACTATGTTGTATTAAAAGTTTGCAAATAAATTCCAGAATAGCGCTGGTACAGCTGGATTGATTTTCTCAGTAAGAATGTGCCCATGCTATGGTTTGCCAACCAGATGTGGCCAATGGCCCAACCCTTGCAGACTTCCGTACCAGAGGCCCTTCACATGTGGCCCAGGATTGACCTGTGCGATGTACGAATTGTCCTGGCAGTCTGTGTCCCACTGTCCCTTTCGAAGTGCTCGGCATCCTTTGTAGCCATGCAGTGGGAGGCAAATGGATCAGCACCTTCTTTATATTCAACCGTGTGACGTAACGTATGCTTCCATAAGGAAACACATTAGGAGGGTTAGGTGAAAGAGCCCACCACTGCCTGACTATTGATACATCCATGATGCACGCAATAGGTATCTTCTATGTCAGCCACACAATGGAATAGAGGCCCAGGTGCACAGAACTCCTGTATGAGGCCACGTTACTTGCTGTGGCCAAAGGCTGTGGGTCAGTGGTTACAGAAAGATTAAGCAGTTAACCAAGGTTCAGAGAGCAGCTCCCTTGCATATCAATGTAGACCATTACATGGCTCCATGTTTTTCCTTACAGCTAGAACAAAAGAAGTACTGTAATGAATCAAGCTTGGACTAAGTAGTTCAGGGTTTCAGTTAGAACTCAGGTGTTGACTACACACAGAACTATAATTAACTGCTTTGAAGTTTCTTCATAAAATCCAGATAGTACTTGCATATCTCAAAGGACTGTTGCTCAGTTTATTTCCTGTGAATTATTAAGACTCATGAAGTCATTCATATTACACAATGGAAGAAAACAAATCTTAAATACAGTCTTGATAATCCACAATAAATGCATGCAAATTTTCTATATTAAATAATGAAGTTTTGCAGTAAACCAAAGATTACACGCTTGACCAAGACTTACCACTTTTCCGTAAAACTCCCCCTGCTCAATTTTCTCCACAACATATATCATGCAGAATATGAATAAATAATTAAGATTTTTTTTAAAACATATTCTGCTGCTATATTTTAAGTGGGAACTATATTGATATGATATAAATTGAAAGCCTAACGCTGTCTCAGCTTTAGAGTGTAGAACAAAGCAAGCAGCTTCCACAATGGGTTTATGAAAATGCTACAAGCAATTAAAATAGCAGAATTATCTTCTTTGTGTGTTAGGTCTAGAAATAGTTATTTTCAACAGGAAAATGGCAATTCTTAGTTTTTTTAATGCAAATTAACAATCATCATTAAACACCATTATTTAACCCAAAGCAATTTTCACGTTAAAAGTTTTGAAAATAAAAAAATATGGTACTTACCGACAAATTGGTAGGGTTAGGGAGTTGGAAAACACATGCTAGAAACGTTCTTTGTTTTAGCATTGGCCATAGCCAAAGGAAGAACTTTCACTGACCCCATACATAGCAGAAGTATAAGGATGGGTGGATCAGAATATGCTCCCCATTGCTCTTTTTTTCTTGACTTGTATCTTAATAATTGGGCTACAGAGAAAAAATTGAAGGATAAGAAACAAACACTGTATTCCATTCTTCTTTCTGCTCCTAGCAGTGTCTCACACAATCTTATGTCTTGGCTAGCACTTCTGGAGCGTAAGAGCTTCAGCATAAAGTTTTAAGAACAAAGCTTAGATTTCAGGTGCACCCATAGTAGCTCGTTGGAAGAATGACGGCACAAGTGACAGCACTACACCTCTGTCCCAACCTTTGTCAGTACAAGTGGATGATGACTCATACCAGGTGTTACATATTTTAATAGCCATTACTACTCTCCAACAGAAGCAAGAGATTGTCTACATTTATTTCTGTAAAGGTAAAAACCAGACTACCTCATTTCAGCCATAGTACACAAAAAGAAACTAGGATTTAATCACCTTTCTGTTCAAATAAAACTTGATCGTGGAGAGACTTGCAATAAAATGTCTCATCAGGAAGAAAAAGCTGTATCGGGATGATCGCCTTTAGTGTCTGAATTCAGTCTTTCCCACCTTCCCAAGTGATCGTGAGGCAATTTCCTAACAGAAAAAGGTTGTTGCCGCTGAACACAACACTAAGCGTAACACTGGAAATTGAAACAGCTCCTTAAAATACATGGCTACAAGAGTACTTCACTGGCACTTTACGCTTTAAGTGGGAAGCCTGCAGCTAAACAGTAAGGGCTGTGAAGGTGACAAGATCCATTTGTTGATGTCAGAGCATCATATAGAGACAAACCAAGCCAACTGAGCTCCAAAAAGAAGGAAGACAGGCATCAAAGGTATTCAGCCTAGGGAGTCACAGCTCTAGGTCGCTGTGCTGTCCATCTCAGACTGACCAACAATCTACTCTTTTTAGGTAGCACTGGGAATTGTGGACTAGAAATATGTAACAGGATTAAGATGAAAAACCTTAAGACTTCCAGGCATGGTAGATGCAACATGCAAATCCTTATCATCAACTGTATGAGGAGTTCTCTTGCAGCCCCCAGAATTCTTGCTTCCTAAACCTCTTACAGACAGGCAAGATTAGTATCTGATGGATGCTTCAGAAATGGACAGACTTCTTGAAGGCTTTTCATTACAAATGAACAAAAGGAGGATCAAATCTGCATGCATGGAAAATGAATCATAAATTGCTTATTTGCAGAGGATATGGGATTCTTCTAAATTGTAAGATACACCATTAACACTCAGCCTCATAAGCAATGGAGGTTATCTTCCCCACCAAACTTCATACTTAAGACTTAATGGAAACCAGAGGGGAAACTGTTGCAAACTTGACTTGTAAATCTGTAAATATGATTGAATAAAAGTTAACACAGCCTGAGTAGACTAACTGCCAAAGATCCTAATTATCACAGCCACCAGGTAAGTATTTTCTGTCTTGCTTATTTCAGAGAGACCCAAGATACCTTGAGCATAAATGGATGCAGACTAACCATGTCATGTTAGCTCAACCCCAGTGCTGTTACATAGCTACACGGATGGTGAACCAGGCTTAGCAGGACTGCTCTCTCTAGGCTCTCTCTATTGACGGATCTATGCGCTACCCAAGCAGTAGGAATCAGTCAGCAGCTGGAGATGCTCCAAATTCTAGATTTTCACCACTGGATGTGGAAGATGCACGGCACACATGCACAACTTTATCAGACACCACTCCACTGCCTAAAAACTGCTTCATCAATTAAGCTCAAAAGCAGAACAACTCAAACCCCTCCAGATCTTGGGCAGATGAAGAGTTAAGAAATGAAGCACCATTAACTGAGTCCCAGCCCACATTAAATAAACTTAAAATGTAGCAACTATGCCTACAGTGAGATCCTAACAGATACTCTGTAGACAGGTTTCGGCTCTATATTAATGCTTTCATATAAACCTGTTCAATTGGAAAAAATGCTCAACATTGCAAGAGCAAAGACAAATTGGAGCAACAGTTACAGCTCCAACCACATGATGCCAGGCTAGATAAACCTCCCTAACTATCACATTGCAAATTAAAATCTAGTACTTAAGAATTTATGGTTTTATGAGTAAACTTGAGGAAAAAGTAACGCTGTAGAGGAAAACACAGCAGAAAACTACAAGAGCCCACATATCCTTTTAGTTTAAATTTAATTTGTCAGATAGAAGTTATCTATGTACAATTGGTGTGCATTGTAACAATTCTGTCAATAAAGTAATTCAAATCTTCTAAAATATTAACTGGCTGCATAGCACAATTGACATTATTGCCCATGGTGAAGAGGGAACAACAAATGGATTTACAATAATTTTGGCTGATTTGGATTCTGAAAATATTCAGATATTTAACACTCCTTCTTTAAAACCAATGCACCTGAAAAGCTTTCCAGAGCACAGTTTAACTGGGTATTTCTTACCATTTCATTACAATCACGATACTGACAGTTTAATAGGGAAAAAAAAAAAACCCGAAACCCAACAACCAAAAACACCCCCCAAAACCCAAAACATGTTATCTAAAGTATCCAATAAAAAAGGAGCACTAAATGGAATAAAATGTGCCCTTTCCCCATTTTTACATTCTGAACAGTGATTCCATCAAGATATTTTATTAAAATATGTAAGTACACTGATTTTGTTTTCATACTTGTGACAAGAAGGCCTGAGTTGGTGGGGAAAGGAACAGTCAGAAAAAGCCTGAGAGGGAAAAAAGCTCATTTAATTAATTTACAATAATTTACAGCCATTTGTTTGTGTGTTTTGTTTTTTATTAGTATTTTTTTTGTTTGTTTTGTAAAAAGGCATTATAACTGATCACAAACAGGAGAAATCCTGGCTATTTTACAGTTATAGGTACAGAATTTAAATATTCAAGCTTGTGATGAAAAGCGGCAAGGTGGTCGCAGTGTACAATGTAAACAAGTAGCTTTGGAAAGTGAACAAAGTCCTTGAGAGTTCTTTACTAAGAAACAAAAGAAAATAAACTCCTCATTCCTTCCTGAAATACGAGCACAGGTCAGTGTTTAAAAGTTCATTTACAAACATAATTTAAAATGTGTTCAGCCTAAAACCACTTTGACATGAAGAGTTTTATAGTAAGATCCAGTCTGAAAGGGGCAGTGTTGAGGTCCCTGTAAAAGTAAACATCTTCCATTTCTTAAAAAAGAGTGCCACAACATTTGCAGCACAGTGCAGCATAAACTTTAAATACAAAAATATTTTTCTTCTGTTGGGATAATAGACCTTGCATCCTGGAAAGAAGTAACAATACTGCTACTGATAGAATATCCAGTCCGTATCTTTCAAGTCATGTAAGGCAATTACTGTGTTAGTTTACTGTATATGGCTAAAAGAAGGTCCAGAAAATGTCAGTCTTTGTTATGTTTTCCGGCTACTCCATGTATGTTCAGGTGTACTTTTGTGATCTGATGAGTGTTCAAATGGAGATCTGTGTCCTAGGGGAGATCTTGAACCATAAGGAGACCTCTGATCTAATGGTGACCTTGGGCCACTACCCGAAGCTCTGTGGTCCATTTGCCAGTCTGAGTGGTATCTGTAATCTCTAGAAGATTTATGATGGCTGTACTCTGAAGTGGAACGGTGATCTGAATGTATCCTGTGGTCTGAATGGGAACGGTGATCTGAATGAGCCCGGCTGTCTTTTAAACTTCCTTCCAGGTTTGACCTGTGGTCTCTGCTCCTGTAGTCATCTAACTTTCTATGTTTACTGTCACTGTAGTATCTAAAAAATAGAAATTATTTGTATTAGTGTTACTGAACACACAATAAGTACCACAATTATGTCAAATCAACAGAACTGCATTAGAGAGATGTATTTGCAGTTTTGCATTACTCAGAAAAGATGTTTTCGTCTTGCTACAAGCATACTACAGAAACAGGTATGGAATCCTGAATAGATTTTAAAATTGCTGAAGAAACTCACCTGCTGTCTTGTTTGTAGTGATCCCAGTCTCTGTGATCTTTTCCATTGCTGAAGGCTGAATAGGGCCTTTTCCTAGAGTCATTTTTCTTGTAAGCATCTCCCTGATGCCTGTCTTTATGATGATCATGGTATTGTGAAGAATGCCTATCAGAAGAATAGCTGTCCCTGCTACTGTCATCGTGGTTTGTGTTCTCCTTTAGTCTTTCCACATCTGTTTAATAAAACAGAGGTTAAAAAGAAGTCTCAAAGTCTTTTCTTCACCTAAATCAAACAGCATTTCTGCCTGTAGAGCAGTAAAGCAGTACAAAAGTGACATTATAATTTTACAGAAACAAGATCTAAGTAGTTGAAAAACAAATGCAAAGGAACTGAAAGAAACCCAGAAGTAAGAGGGAAGCAAGATAGAATGTTGGTGTATAGGACTTAGAAATGAACTGTTCAACCTCTCTATTCAGTCTGTGAAGCTAAGTGTGGTCCAAATGAGCAGTGAGTAAGGATGTCTTTAGCAGAGTAATTTTAGACAGAATGGTAGCAACTTCCTCTCTAAGGGATGGCCTTAGCATGAATAGTACACATCGCTAATGATTTTCAGTTGTATTCATAAAATACAGTAAGTCCATGAAAATATAATCAAAGTGTTACATAACACAAGATAAAGCAAGTATTACAAGAAGGCAGGTGAGGGAGCATAGAAAAATCAGTGTTGCTGTCAACAAAAAAAGACAGCCCATGTAACTAATTACAAACTATGACTTCAAGGAATAGCTTGCCTTCTAGCATGGTAGTGACATTACAACAGCTACAAATAGGCACAGAATTTCCAAGCAATTTACAGGTTTTGAGTAGAGCTCTCTCCCTCCCCAAAATTAAACATAAAAAATGCTTCCAAAATATATTTAAAGGATGGTCAAATAACTTGCTACCAGTAAGTACCAGCTTCAGTCTGCACTCAGCTGGATTTCATCAGTAAAGTTTTGCTAATAGCCTAACTCCGATATTTAGCAATGTGGGAGACAAATCCAGGAGACATGTGAAATGAAACAAACATGAAAACTAAGAGATCTAGTACAAGAATATACTCAAGGTTTCTTACCTGGATTTCTAATTACATGTGTATTCACATTGCTGCTAATATTCTGGTCACTGTGTTGCTAAAAGAGAAAAGTACAAAAACTCATTGCTAAATCCCAAAGTTCATCTGAATCCATTAGAAAAATATCCTAACAAAAGAGACTACTAAAACCAAAATGCTACTCGAGGTGTATTTACTGAAGTGTTCCTTACAAGTCTTTAAATCTAATAAAAGTTTTATAATACTTAACATATATATTTGTGTATTTAGAAAGGGTCTGAAAACATTACCTGAGACTCTTGGCGTTTTTTGATTGCATGTTTATACAGTTTGTGCAGCTTTCTGGCATCAAATTCTGTAAACTTAGAGACAAAAATCCACAAATTTCTGAGGAAGAAGAAAAGAGAAGTTATAATTCTCCTATACATTTGTTTTTCTTGTATTATGAACAGAACATGGATTTAACTGAAATTATTTGAACAGTACTTCAGTAAACCAGAAACATGATAACATTTACAGTATTGCCTAGCTGCACAGCAAACATTACCTAGCTGTATTTCAAACATTTGAAAGATTAATTCCTTTAACAATTTGTCACTTTGCAATATTTATTGTAAGTACTTCAGAGTGCAAAGTGCATGGAAAGTAGTACTAATAACAACTGTGTTAACAGAATGATTTCTGAAACTGCTTAAAAATGTAGCTATCAGTTTAGGTATGTCTTCTGGAAGTTTGTTTGAACTTTGAGTATTTACTTAAATTTTTATTTACTGAGTGGTAAGTAAAATAAAAGAACCTTGAAATCCCTTATGGTGTAAGACATTTGGCCTACAAGCCTTATTGCATGAAAATATCTGCAAGAGATTATTTTTACATGTAATTCCAAAGCCTCGTCAAAACTTTTGAAAGCAAATGAGAACTGTGAAAGAGGATGGAAGTGGCATAACAACAAATTTGTGCCTAATCTGTGCTTGAAGGAATGAAAGAAGAACAAATCAAAAGAACAAATCTTTTGCTGTCAAGATGCCAAAACCCTGAAAAAACATTTGCTTCTATGATCACAGGTAACAGATCTAAAGTCTAGAATTCTTTTAGTCAAATCTACAGGTGGAATGCTTAAAAAAGACTACAGAATACTAGTGCTAGGAAGTATCTGAAGCATGCAGCCTCAGGAAGCAACAGTCTGCTTCTTCACTATGATTTTTTAATCATTATTATTTAAATATAGTTTTGGCCTAGAAGTTTGCAGAAGTAGACAATCAGTCAATGGTGTGCCTAATGACACCTGTTTAGCTTTATATAAGCTAAGTAGCTTAACTACACTTATTCTTATCAAAGATAGCTGAAATACATTTTAATAATCTACTATAGTATTGTAGCTTTATTATGAATAATAGTCCTATTATGCATTTCCTCTTAAAGAAATAAAACATTTACCAAAATGCAAGAAATGGATCTTGTTTTTGTGTCTCAGATCACCTTAATATTTTGCAGTAAAGCAAGTAAAAACAGCAGAAGCATGCTGCACTAACTGAAGTCTTCAAGAAAATAAAAACCTTTATATATGGAAGTGCAGGATGTATTTTCAACCATAAAAAATTAAAGTGCACATTCCAGTGAAGGTAACTCAAACTGCAGTAGGAACTTAACAATGAAATATAAGAAGTTTACAAACTAACAATTTTTCTTGATTTTTTTTTTTAAATTGTCAGCTCATAAAGATGCAAATTCTTCTTTCATTTTTCAAATACATCTGAGTACGTTATGACAAATACTTTTATCAAGTCATAGTTAATATGCAATATGTAATTTAATTTCAGAGTATATTTTAAAAAGAATAAAGAATTCTGCAACTCAAAGTCATATAAAGTTCAGCACAAATTTAAAATCGCCTATTTATAGCAGGAATTAAAAAAACCCCAAAACAACAACAAAAAACCACCTCAGAGTTGAAAAAAACCATATCCTTAAAAGTAAGAATGCTTTTCCATGAAACACAGTCTACGTAACAAGTTATCTAGTGTTTTCTTTCAGCTGTAAGATGTGAGATGACCTACTGGACCAAATGCATTGCTATTCAGTATGACAAAGGAGAGTAACTTACTTTCTCCACTGTTTAATTTGTTCAGGATTTGTGTACTCCTTTAGACATTCAGTAATGTGATCCCCAATTTTGATTAGACACTGTCTAGTATGTTCCAGCTGCTCTCTTTCAGAAAGGCCCTTCTCTGGTCGATCCAGCTGTTTCAATGCGGCTTTGACAGGCCTCATTCTTTCTTTGCACTGTAAAACAGAAAAAAGGAATGTATTCAAATTAAAAAGAATTCTAAAACATGATCCACCATTTACTGTGAGAGAGAGAGAGAGATATCTATACACACACATACAGGCAAAGACAGTATTGTTACAAGCCAAATGAAACACAAGGGTTGGTAACAGCTCTTAAAAATGTTTTACAGGTTTCCTTTGGAAAAAGTTGTATTTTAAACCCAGTTGGAAATTTATTCCTCTATGAAAGTATTAGATTGTATAATATAGATATCAAGGATTTAAGAAAGCACTAATTTAATATAAGGGATTTTCTGAGGGAAAGGACTCATTGCAACTGGGTAATTTTGTAAATTGTAAATTACAATTACAATCATAGTTACAGCTTTCAGCACAAGCACATAGAACAAGACATACTTTTTTGCACCTTGAAATTTATACAAACTCAATGTAAAAATTAAATATGAGATTGTTCAGTACATTTCAAAAGATACTTTCTGTAACAATTAAAACCAGCATTCAGCAGAGGATCAATATTGCTTCTCTGAGCAGGTTTTAAACCCTCAGTCCTATGCAGACACTAGCAGAACTTGTGCTATCTGGAGTAAAGCTAATTTGGGTATGCCTAGATTAGTAACAACAGTGATGGCAACACATATGTCATACGTGCATTCTTGAATTATTACACTTTGAATCAACTGTTTCAATAATAAATCCAGATAAAAACCAGTCAGCATGATTTAAATTACAGATACTTGCTTAGGAATACCATCCAACTGCAATGGCATGGTAAACAGATGAAATGCCTTATTCTCCTCCTCACAAAGATCCAAATTAGTTAAGCTCGAACAACCCACAGTAGTGATTTCCACTTGAAAATGCAGTTAAATATGCTAATTAGACTGCATCTGACCATGGCATAATGTTAAACATACATTCTAGAACAAAAAGCCTAGAAAAAAAATCAGGGAAGCTGTTCAATTACCAGCTCATGCATCTACGTAATTACGCAGCTGCATTACGTATTGGCTAGCCACAGCTTAAAGTAGACTTTAAAAGACAGCTTATAGAGTGCACTGCCTAAGTATAGAAGTGATCAGAAAAATGTAACTGTACATGGAAATCAAGTGACTTTTCTGTCAATTAGCTCAACAAATTCTCAGTGATTCACATCTGAATTACTTGAGGCTGATCCTGGAAATCACATGCAAGTTATTTGGAATGTTTACAATAAAACCATACATAGACCAGTCACGATCATACTCAAAAGAATGTTGCATGCCACAGCCAGGACCCACAACAGCCCCAATAAACCTGGCTGAGAGAAACAAAAAAACTCTTTAAATCTGAACGACAAAATACCCACAGGAGGGTAGCTGCTCAAAGTAACTCACTGATACCTTTCCAAAAGCCCCAGCTGACCTATAAAACTTTACATAAATTGTGTGTATGTACCTTTTCTCCCCTAATATTGATTCTGTTCTTAGTCAGAACTAGTGATTAAACTATATTCTTCTGGTGTGAGAGAAATTACTCCAGCAAAGTATTTCTAAGGGCTTTAGCATTTGTTTCCTCCTGTGCAATCCAATTTAAGTCTGCAGTACTTCAGGATGAAAGTGCTGAAACTTAATTTCTCTTGTTATCTTACAAAGAATAAAGGCATGTATGATAAGGCGAAGCCAGAGTATTCAGCAACTGCACTGAAGTTCATTCATGTCTGCTCTTTAAGAAGCAGGATACACAAGTTATTCTTGAGGATATCTCTTCATAATGTATATTCTAAATCTCACAGACCACTGGGTAAGTTTTCCTACTATCTCCAGAAATACAGTAAACAAAATAAAACTGTTGGAATGAAGACAAAAATTACTTTAGTACTGTGTCAGTAACACTCATTGATTCTGAGACTTTACTAGCAAAAGGTCACCTGTGTTACTGTGCCCAGTAACAGAATCAAGAACATCAGGAATTGTCCTCATTTAGACTATCAAGTATAAACAGTAACTTATCAAAAATAGACATACCACACTGAAAGTTTTCTGATCCAGTTCTTCAGATTCTTCCAATATAGGAACTGGTTCACTAGTTGCAGTAATGTGAACTGGAGTATCCAACAATGGAATTTTTTTAGTTTTTTCTTTATTTTCAGATTTGATTTCATTTACCTAAGAACAAGATATAAAAATATTTAAGTAAACTTTATTTTGGCTCTGGATTATCTATAATATGTGACAAACCCCATAACTACCACATTCTCTTCAACACTCTGCTGACATACAATGACAGTACATTTTACTTCCTCTGTGGGATGGAAAAGGAGAATGGAAAAGGAATAAAGGTATTAAGGAATTTTTTGCACACGCTTGTACTTTCAATCCAACTAAGATAAGTATCATTGAAGACTTAATTTCCCATTTCATATGCCTGTCGTCATGGTTTCAGGTAGTAAAAATAAAAGTTCAAATTATGTAAAAGACTTCAATGAAATGAACACTGATCAGCTCCAAAATACCTCAAAATCATTCACAAAAACCTAGTGGCCTTTTCTATTGCTATGTAAGATAAGTAAACCTAGTTACCTTCTCTTCCTTCACTTCTTTTTCTTTCTGTGTGGATTCTTTTACTTTGTTTTCTCTCTTTTCTTTAATATCTTTTTCTTTTAATTCTTTCTTATCCTCTTTTTCTTTTTTCTCCCTTTTCAAATCCCTCTTATTTTCCTTTTCTTTTGTCTCTCTTTTTTCTTCAGCTTCCTTCTTTATACCAATATCTGGCTCAGGCTTTTCTTCATTTTCTTTTTCTGCTTTAATTTTTTTATGTGGATGTTTCACTGAAACAATCTCATCCTGCAATATGCAAGCATATATGTCACATCAAACTGAGTTCCTATCTATACAAGTTTTGTAACCATCAGATTAAAACATACTTTTTATCTGTGCATTTTTTTTTTGGACATAGATTTAACACCTGACAAATAGAACTGAATGCAGTTGTAAAGAAAGATCAGAACTACTCACTCGCTTCCTTGATGTGACAAAAGTGGTAGTGGCGGTGAGAAATTATGTCCATTTTAACTTAGAATTAACTTAGAATTCTGTCCCTCTAAAAGGTAGTTAGGCTCTGAAGAGCTAAAAACTATAAGGAAGTAAGTCTTGCAAAACTGAGCTGATTGGTCAGGACACTCAAGTGATGGGGATGTTAGAGAAACTGGTTTAGTTAGCTTTGTCCCAGTAACTTTTTACAAATCCCATATTAAAACATTCACGGGAGAAGGTAACAAAATCCCAACTTTCTGTCTTCCAGAGGCATTCTTAGTTACAGATTGTCTGACAGGGACCCATTTAATTATTATAAGGTGAACAAAATACCACTCCACTGGTCTTTTTAATATTCACTTGGAAGGTTTGAAATAGAAACTGAAATCCTTTCAGACACAGAAAAATACTATAAGCAACAGAAGTATTACATACAGGTGCAAGTATTATTACTGTCTTTGAATTGATCTGAAGTACATCCTGGAAAGGCACGTATAGAATGCATTGCAGAAAAATAGATGAAAGAATGCTTAATACATGATTACGAGCAAGTTACTTAGATGAGGTATCAAGTAATTAGCCCAACCAGGACTTCAGTATTTAGGTATCATGGAAACTTCCAAGCAAAAATCCAATGACTTCAAGAGTTTCCTGAATGTTCTAGCAGTCGAACAGGCAAGTTTTAAATATTGCACATAGTATGATAAAGAAATAGCTAAAGCCTACCATTTAGGTGGTTAAAGCCCATTTTTGTACACAGTCAATTTTCAGAAGTGTGATTGTTAGTCTGTGTCCAAAAGTATTAGTGACGAATATCTATTATTAAATATAAAAAAAACCCCAGACAGCATGCTAGGTACTTTCCCAAAACACAATAAATCAATGAACTGACTGGTAGTGTGTTCTGAGTGGAGATGAAGTCTTAACACTCATTTTTTATGTAGTCTGAACACTTAATTTGCTTAGTTTTAGGATTCATTTGGCCATGTTAATTTACTGGGAACACTTTCACCGATGACACTTGCAGTTCTTAGTCTTACATTCCAGACAAATTATTGTATTTATAAAAATAAGCCAGTCTACATTCAAAGTTTTTTTATTTTTTTCTGGCTTTACATTTTATTCTTCATAGAACAATTTAAATACATACAGGAATGCTTTAGTTAAAAATAACTATTTTTATAAGTGTATTCGCATAAGTATTTTTTCCTCTAGAGTGAGCTGACAATTACAATGGTTTGTAATATTTTTAAATGGTTATGTAAGACACTTTAAACCAAGTAATATTTTAATGATACATATAGATTTGCACTGGTCTATTTCAGCTACTTTCAAAGTCATAAAAATGGGTGTGACATGACCCTAAACTTTACTTAAATTTTTATCTGTAGTGGTTTCTGTTGTGTGATAAATGCTAGAAACAAAAAGACCCAACAAAAGCAGAGCTCTAAAGGAACACATCAGAAGTACAGAACACAACAAGGTTAAATAGTCAGTTAAATAGTCTTTTTGGATAATGAAAGCCATGCCATATACAGGACCTTTCCATGCAAGTCTTGCAACACCATTTTATCATGCTGCTTGATTGAGCTTGATGCTTTTTTTCCTGAGCTTGAATAAAAAACTTTACCTGAAGAATCACTATCGGTCGTAATAACACATTAGCCAGAAACACTAGTTTTAAAATTGTGTATTAAATTAGGCTTACATTTCTAGCGGATACAATGCTGAAGTCTTTAAAGAATGCTGAAACTGAGAAATACCAGTTGTAATTAGACCTTAACATTTTTTTATAATACATTTTGGAAAACTACTCATAATTCCTCAGCCACTGGCTTATCATTAAATTAAAATAGATACAGTCTTCCATGTGTTGTACTCATGCAACACCAACTGTACTGGCCACAGGAAAAGGATGACATTCAGGTGGTTCAATTTTATTAAGTCAGCAGAAGATAAAAAAGAAATCAATACTAATAGAAAGAACTGAATAGCCATTTTTACCATATGAAAGATTTACCTTGTTATCCTCATCATCATCTTCATCAGATTTTTCTGAGGGTTGTGGTGAAGAATCACTTTTTTCTTCTTTTATTTTTGCTGCCTTTATCACCTTATTCTTCTTAGTTCTTGTTTTCCTCCTCTTTGAACTGCCCTGAATGCAAATTGGTCTCTCATTATGTCAACTGACAAGCATCTTTGCACCACAGTTGCAAAAAAAGACTTCTCTTTTTTTTATATCAAATAGAGGGTTAATTATATTTTATTCATTGCCACTAATGAACATCACTTTTCTCAGGACTGTAGACAGAGCATAGTGCAACAGTAGAGAATATATCCACATAATAAGAGAATAATAAAATGTGAAACTCGCCATTTATTTCTTGAGTCAGTCTTATGTAACATGATTAGCAATACAGAGTAATGCTACATGAATAGAAAGAGCAAAACTAAAAAAGAGAAAGAAAGGATCAGCTGACATGCCCCTAAGTGTAGTTTTATCTCACTAATGAACGCCAAATTTTACTTACTGCACCAGCAAGCCTTTGTGCTTCCTTCCTTGCAAGGTCTTTATTCAGTAATTTAATGAGGTAGTCTGCACGGGTCTGTAACTGCTTCGCCTGGGGTTTCTTATCTGGATCATCAGGCAAAATCTGAGGAGAACAATGGTAGTATCACAGCTGTAAGTATGTATCATCAAGTTTGGAAGATGCTAGCCTGGAGCACACAGAACAGAAATAGCTGTGTAGAAGAAGGTGGAAAACAATCCACTTCAACTATACCTAGCCAATAGGCCAGCATGCTTGAAGCAATGGAAAATTTCTTAAATTTTCATTTCTCTCCAATCATGCAGCCAATGCAGTCTTGGAAATGCCTCACAGTTCCAAGAAAACTCAAGAAACCAGCTTCAGAGTTCTGTTTCCACTCTGACAGTTTATCTAAGAAACTCTGAGCAACTCTAGTAGAGTATGTGTGTCATACACAGAACTCCTGGCTCTGCCTCATTCATCTTCTAAATGCAGAACTCACTAGAGTACTGCAGATGCCAAAAATATAAATGGGTTGTTTCAAAACACAGGGAAATTAATGGAAGGCAAGAGTAGGAATCATTATTAAACAAATTTGGACACAACCCTGGCTCCCCAAATCCCAAAACTATAGGTTGTTGGCACTGTCACAAAGTTTACTTCACCCCAGTCTTTCCCTCAACATCTGTTGCTCACTATTGCTAAGGAGCTATTGCACTAATTCTAGAACAGCTATTCTCATGTTGTGAGTGAAAGACATCTTCAAGTGAAGAACCTGGGCTTAAGTGGGGATGGGGAAACCAAATCAAATCTCTAGAAAAACCTCTCTTCCAAAAGTTCAAGAACACAAAATGGTCAAAACTAGAACATCTAAAATAGACGAGGAAAAGACTGAAAAGAAAAAGTCAAATGACAGAGGTCCAACTACTCTGAAATACAGCAACATAATTGACTGCAAGAAGGCATACTTCAACTGAATACACAAGACCTACACAAGGATACGAAGAAGTATAACTGATGTACTCTTCAATTTCAGTTATCATGAAATAAGCTCTTTCAGTAACTGTTCTTAGTAGCATTATTACCTAAACAAAAAGAGTCCTTGATGAAATGTTGTAGATGACATACCTTCTGTGTCAAACTAAGATCAGGATCCATTTTTATCATTTCCCAGCTGCCATAACCATATTCATAGATGCCTATTAACAGATTGGAATCATCTTCCTTACCCCAATCTATATCAAAATGAGCAGCCTTGGTGTGGCATGGGATGACATATCTAGCAGAAATAAATTAGAAAGACAAATAAGGGATTTTTACTTCTGAAGCTTAGCACAGGGGAAGGGAGCATACTAAAAGTGGTGTGACTAGATTTATTTTCTTTGCTGAGATGCTGGTATATTTAGGAAACTAATCCAAATATTTATAATTATATTTTCTTAACATTTCTATAAAATATTTATTGAAATCAGCACTGAAATGTGTTTTAAAGCAGATCAAGACTAAAACATGAACAGCAGACTGTGGCCATGAGGTATGTGGCAGAGTTGGCTAACCATGAATAAAAGCATAAATCATGATCCAAGTGTAATTGCTAAGTAAGTAGATAGTTTAGGGATTGCGATACACAAGGTGACAAGGTAAAAAGTTCAGAGGGTAGAAACAACTACTGCTGTGCTTTGACAGATACTGCTTTCACCTCAAGCAGAGATGACACCTACAGCAGCTCCTCAGCCACTCTGAATTCTAGTCCTGGTTATTATTAGTAACTGAATGCAGTCCCCAGTGAATATAATTGAGAAGCCAAAGCTGATACTGGCTTCTGTGGCAAGGGAAGAAAGAAGAACAGATGTGGAACAGGTTACTGCTGCCAGTCCTTACAAGGAATAGAGAGACAATGCTGTCATAGTGTGCTTTGAGTCAAAGTTGTCTGAAAAAAGCTAATAAAACTTGAAAAATTTTCTACATTACTACTTCCTTTAAAAAAAAAAATCAATACCTTTTTCTTTCTTCTGGATCTGAAGGAATGGATTTGTGCAACGGTGCCAACTCTTCTTCATGAGAGATGACTAGCTTTGCGTTCACCTGCACTCCTGAGATTCGGAATGTTGGGCCTTTAACTTTCCCAAGTCTACCTCCTTAAAATAAATGACAAAGCTATTAAAATATTTACCTTCACGAATATCATACAGAAAAATGTAAAGAAAACAAGTCAGATTGCTGCTATAGCAGCAAACTTTCAGTTATACCAAATGAATTTTTCTTAACAAAATGCTTGAATTAAGTTCCAGAATCAAATCCAGATATTACTAATCCAGATAGTAACAGATTACTTTTGAACTTTACAGTATAGCAAAAACATACTGCATTCTCTGACAACGATTCACACACAAAAAAAGGGAATAAAAGAGTCATCTGGCTATAGCCCTTTTTAAAAATCACTCTGTGTGCCAATTTTTTTTGTATTTCCCCCAAAACTGTTTTCTGTCATGATCAGAGTGCAAGAATATTTCAGACTTGTTAGACTTTTTTTTATTGCTGCCCAAGCCCCCTGAACACATTGTACCTGCTCTTTCTTGTCCAGATGAATTGTCCTTTAAAGCTTTAATGCATCCATTATGTACAAGCTCTCCCAAACGTCTAAGATCTGTCTCTGATTTATCAACTAGCTCAGCATCTCTAGCTACAGCATCTAACCTGTAATAAAACAAATACATATTTGTATAGCTCTGAAACTTTAGTAATTGTGAATGACTCCTTCAGACTTTGAAACTAGAGAAATCATCATGCAAGTTATCAGCCACCTTCACTTGCTATGCTGTGTATAATTTTGATCCAAGAAAAAAAAAAAAAAAGTGATTCAGGTATCAGGGTACAATACAACAAGAACTGTAAAGGACCCTAACCCTACAGTTTTGAGGTACATTACTGTACATCTCTAAAAAAGGAAAAGGAATAATTATATGCAATATGTTCATATGGACTACAAGTATTTTTAAGGAAAATAAGGATGGGAAGTTTTTCTTAAAACACGGAATAAAGAAAGCTTAAAAATAAGAACTGACAGTAAGGAAAATGCAAAACTAACTTTGACAGTCACAGTGGATAAACACGGACTATAAAACAAGACACTGAATGATTACCACCAATGAAGAATAAACAAGACAGCAGGCAAGGTGTAAAGAAAGACAGTAAGTAGTCCTGCAAATTGAAAGGTTTGTTGTGTGGCTGTTTGCACAAATACTGTACATGAAGAAAGGAAAGATATTAAAGTCATGTTATAGTCAAGGTAAAAGACTAGAAACTGTATTTTCTCTTCAGCCTAACATTTCTTGGCATATTGTTCTAATTTTTATGAAAACAAGGTTCCAAGTTTTCACACAAATAATAATCAAACAAGTTTACCTTTCAAGAGGGCCACCAAATTTCTTGTAACTCTTGATAAACCTAGTAATAGAAAATAATTTTGCCATTTAAATGTATGCTTAACTAACTACATTGGTCTTAAAATTGCCCTAATAAAATTATTAATCTTAGTATAATGCTATATAGACAATGAGGGAAAAAAAAAAAATAATAAAAAAGTAGAGAGAGTAGGGCAGCTTAGTATATCCAGATAACCCAAAGTCAGTTTTATGGGTTTAAGAACTGATGTAAATAAACAATAGAAGGTACAATTTATTTCAGAAATTGCTTTATTAATTTTACAAGACAGAAGATTCAGCAGCTGGATGTGTCTAATCATAAAAATTTAACGTGGATTTACAGTAAATAGATTTCAGACATTATGTAGTCATTATATAGTAAAAGGAGCAATTTGCAGCAGGTGATTTAAAGATTTCAGAAAATACGACATGGAAGATACTCTCTGTAAGGATGTGTAAGTGATGGAAAGAAACTAGAGATATCCTGGATAGAAAAAAAAAAAAAAAAAAAAAACTAATTTAAAAAAAAAAAAAAAAAAAGAAAGTTTACTCAACAGTCAAGGCCCTAAATTGGTAGTGCAAGCACAAGAATAGCCTTGGAAAAAGTACCGATTTGCTGTTGTGTTAGGTGAAATGGAAAGGCAAAAAGGATCTTTAAAGTTATTTCTCTAACCAAAAATATTCTGAAAGCTTTACAGCATTTTAGAGAAACATGCATACTTAAATTTCAGAAGCAAAGTAGTGTATCACAAACTCAAAGAGGTAAAATAAAATTCTTCCTCCTTCTACCAAAAAATATTTTAGCACTTCAATATTTAGGATATTGAAGGGACCTGCTGTACAAGATTCAAACAGGATTTTATCATTTTTTTAGTTTAAAAAAGCATAATACCACATCAATTCAGTGTCAAGAAGTTTAAAAAGAAAACAAAATCCGCTCAAATTCTTGTAGTTGTCACCAAAATGATTTACATATTCTTTCAGCACTGCAGTTTTTAGATAAAACGATGGGAAGCACATTATTTTGCTTGTATGTTAAAA
Source organism: Egretta garzetta (assembly GCF_000687185.1). Classification (NCBI taxonomy): domain Eukaryota; kingdom Metazoa; phylum Chordata; class Aves; order Pelecaniformes; family Ardeidae; genus Egretta; species Egretta garzetta. The sequence continues at coordinate 510,554 of NW_009258669.1, forward strand.
GAAAAGCTCACCCATTTTAACAACTGATTTTTAAAATCACTGTCTTCATGAGTTGCAGGAATTAACAAATCTAAAACAATCAAGAAAGTTTTTCAAATCTAATTTTATCCCTCATTAAAATGGGTTCAAATTCTTGCCATGAGAGTTCACTACGTCAGCACCACAAAGTACAAGGTAAAAAATTAAATAACTAGAATAAAAAAAATTCAAATAAATTCAGGAAAAATAAACTGCCTTCTGTGCTTTCAAGCTCAATAATAATAAAAAATAATAATAAAAACTTGTCTTGCCTCTTTAAACATGCATGTCCCCTCTGTATCTTACCGTCTGATCTCTGCATCACTAAATCCTTTAATATTTTCTCGAGGAATAGTTCGTGGTCTTCCACGTTTTTTTGGCCGTTTTCTTTCCGAGATGGAGTCACTATCAGATCCAGAGTATCTTCTGCTCCTACTGCGCCTCCCTTCACTTCCATTAAAGCTGATCTGGAATTTCAGAATAAGTAGTTCAAAGCTATGTGATGAACAAACATACGTAGTTTTACCTAGCCTGTCAAAAACGTGTTCAGAAAAGGGGAAAAAAAACCCCCAACAAACCACCCCCAACAAACAAACTAAACCAACAGCAACATGAAAGTACAAGTCAGTTAGAACGACGAGACACCTGTTTTGCACAGTTCCTCATCCTTGGGAGCATGTATATTTCTTCAAGCTCTTTTTGTCTTTCCTCCTCTTCTATTCTTCGCCGCTGGACTTCTGGAATGATTTCTTCCCAATTTCTTGAATTTCTTTCTGGTTCCAACTCGATATCATCTTCATCCATATTGGAAAAGTTGGCCACCTTGTATATCAGAATATATATTTTCATTAAATCAATACCTGACTTTATTTGAAAAAGACTGAACAACTGAAGTTTTTTAGGACAACAAAGTTCTAGATGGCATATTATATGCATTTATATATTTTATGTATTTATATATATGTATTGGTTTATAATACATATAAAATTTATACATGCAAAATGCTTCATGAAACACTGTCTCCAATGAAAGTATTTTTATTCATTTATGAAACAGACAGACTCCATGCAACATGGGCTAAGATGAGAAAAGATGACAATCTTTTTCTTCTTTTAAAACTTGACTAATACAGACGCATAATGAAACAGCTGTTTGATTGTTCAAGTGATGTCCTTCAAAATAGAGTTAATGACGTTTGAATGCCTGAGTTAATGTGGAACTATCATAATATAAAACTAACCAAATATTAATACACTGTAGAAATCAAAATACGTTGCAAATGAATGATCAGCAGGAGAGCTATTTAATAATCTGCTGATCTAAGCTAATACACCATGCCCTGCATTGCCTTTGCACCCAAATTATATGTTTAACTAATAACACTTAACTGGTGTTCAAGTTTACTTCAGTTCTAAAAGCTATTTCTAGAAGTCATCAACTAAGAAATGCAAACTTTTTATTTTGTGTTATACAAAACTACCTAGAATTCTAATTAACACATTCACATTCATCTTGTTTTATTAGTGAAATACATAATGTATTTTAAAACATTTTATTAGAAAGAGATTTGACTTACTGGGGCATCTATTTCATAAGAATGAAGAGACACAGAGGTACACAAAAGAAAAATAGTAACTTTTATAAAGGGAAGTGTAATTATGGCAGGAGGGAAAGGAGCAATACCTTGAACTGTGAAAGTAACTCATCTCCTACAGTTAATGGACCTGGCTCATTTTCCCGAGTTTCAGCCCTCTTCAAGATTTCATCTATATCCATTTCCTAAAAAAGAAATTGTTTCTTTTTACAATGAAATAACTCATGCAGATTTTTGGTTGTTTTATCTATCTAGTCAAGAAACGCTACTTACCTGGGGCTCCTGTTCTTCCCCTTCAGGTTCTTTAAAAAGTTCCTCAGCACCAAACTTCAAAATCGCTGATAACTCCTCCTTATTAAAAGGCGTTGAGCTGAAATAAAGGATGTTTCAGAAAAAACATTTTATCTTAGTAACTTGAAAAGCTTCTCTATAATCACAAGTAAATTAAAAAACCCTATATATATAATATATATATTTAATATGCAAATTAAAATCTACAAAGACAATATACTTCGCATCTTTATTTATTTAACCTTACTTTGCCTTTCATTAAACAAGTAAAATAACTTAAATTTTTACTTACTTTTCAAATATACTTAAAGGTAAATTGATACTGAAATAAATATAAATATACCTTGAAGGAGTAGAGCCTGTATGTAGTACAGTTTTCCCTGTAGTGTCCATTCTCTGAATTACTAAATGATCTAACACCATCTTTTTCTTGGCTCTTTCAAGAATATCTTCTTCTACTGATCCTTTTGTGACTAGCCGATAAATATTAACCTATGTATATTCAAAAAAAAGTAAGCAACAACAAGGAGAAATCTCAGTCTTCACTATGTATCTTCTGAATTTATTGACTGATTTCAAATATGAAATATTAGTTCATTCATGTTACCACAGTCTTTACGTAAGCTTTTTAAAAAAACAAAGTAGTAAACTCTTAGAGCTGTCTTTTTTAAATTTCAGTGATTTGGCACAAGCATTACCACAGACAAAACTGTCACATTTCCAATTATTACTGTATGTCTTCCGCAAGAAAGAAACCTGAAGAGAACTAAGAAATATTTAAGCAAGGGGGATATGCCTGATGTAGCGGTTATTTTCTAAAATGACACGATGCCAATGAATGAATATGGGACAGACAAGCCCACAACTCTTTTCCCTCTCCCATCCATATGCTGCAACTGCGATATTATCTCTCTATATAGAGAGATTTTTTTTAAAAAAAAGATAGTTAAATGAACATTACTAACATTTTTGGACATACACAGCAAGTATTAGTTATTCTTGAAAATAAATGGAGACTGAATGGTGCAGACAGAGGGGACAGCTACTGCATGGAACCCTCCTTCAGGTTTCGAGCTTAAAGCTGAATGTGCGTACCTGTTTCTTCTGTCCAATTCTATGTGCTCTAGCTTGTGCTTGCAGATCGTTCTGTGGATTCCAGTCAGAATCAAATATAACTACAGTGTCAGCAGAGGCCAAGTTGATACCTAATCCTCCAGCTCTCGTAGACAGTAAAAAGCAGAAGTCCTGAAACATAAAATAAGAAATAGTTTTATATACAGTAGTTTTAATGTTCTTAAAGGAACCAATATAACACTTGTCTATGCAGCCTGTGGTGCAGACTACAAAATAATACCGATTCTGTAACTGTTCTATAGTTAAAGCTTCTTTAAGTATAAAACAGCATTGATATCAATTTCTTTCATAGTTACTGGCTTCTCAACAGTTTAAAGGAAGCAGCATCCTTGAAGATGATCACCAACCAAAAAATCCCAACCAAAAGACTGGCCAAGAAGTACAAAAACCCTAGTGTTAAATCCTTATACGTTACAAAGTCTCTCTCCTACATCCCCTACTCCAAGGCCTGAAAATCTAAACAGCCGTGTCAAAAGCAGGGGAGACACTTGAGTCTACAGGTAACTGGTTAAGAGACAGGAAGCAGAAGTCTTCTGCCAGGTTCAATGCTGTTCAACATATTCATGAACAATTTGAAAATGGAAAAAGCAACAAGGTGAAAATGCCTGTAGATGATATAGAATTATTAATTCAGAGACAACTATGAAGGACTGCAGAAGGATCTTGAGACATGCAATAAAACAACATATGAAATTAAAGATGAAGTAAAACAGGTTAAAAAAAAAAATCCCAATTTTTCAGTACAATTACAGGAAACAGCAAACCATTAGACTTGGGACTGAATCCTGAGAATTGCGTTAGAAATTTCCACGTAGACCTTAGCTCAGTAATGGCCAAAACCCATACAGAATGTTCAGAATTTTTAGGAAAGAAATAAAAAAAAAAAGCAGAGAACATGATTTTGTTGCTGCATAAATGCATAGTTTGCCTCCATTTTTAAATGCATGAAGTTTAAATGCCCTTCATCTCAAAAAATGTACAGTGTAACTGCAAAGATTTCATAAAAAGGCAACAACGCCTATGCTAGAAGTCTGAAACAGAATTAACTTCTGCATTTAACAAATACCTGAAGTTCATGTCATTGAGTTAAGTCCTTCTCCATCCATCATAGCAGAAACAAGCTCGGTAGCAACTGAAAAATGCTATCCTTCAATTACTGATTAAAAAACCCCCCAAACAATAAAATCACAACTCAAACACAAACAAGAACAGCCTCCCCTGCGCCAAATCTGCCAGTGTAGGACAAAAGATTTAAGCTGGTGAGAGATATGGAATATCCTGCATATAGCTACAAATCTTCCAGCTCAAAAAGGAGAGATGCTGTAACAGACAACTATATATTCACAGGTTGCTCACAAAGAATGGCTAGAAATCAGCTCTTCACTACTTCTTCCAGGACAAGTAAGCAGGTGGCAACAAATGAAGATAACAGAAGCCAGATTTGAAACAATTAAAGATGGTTGTTCATGCAAGGATATACACAAGTCAGTTCTGCCCATTGCCAAAAGGATGTTTTTGATACTAACTGCTTGTCTAAGTTCGATACTTTTGTAAACACTGGTGGGTTAAGTTCTACACAGCAGCAAGGCTGAGGTTAAATTTCTGCAGGACTTATACAGTAATTAAAATTACTCAAAGAGCATTGAAGAAAAAAAATTACGACTACACAACTGCTAAATGCCATTTTCATAAGTTACGTGTTTTCTGCTTAACCTCTTCTTAGAGAAAAAAAAATGAGCAGATGTAAACCTTATTGTCTAGGCAATGACAATGAATTTCAACCTTATTGGTATATTCCTCACTTTTCTCAGCCTACATTTTTTGTGCAGTGTTTTTTGTACTTCTTGGGAAAAGTAAAACAGATTCCTTAGGAAAAAAATACCGTACCTCTGATCCTTCTGCATTAAAATGATCCAGTGCTTGTTTCCTCAATTCCCCTTTTATTGATCCATCAAGCCTCTAAAAAGATTCAATGCTACAGTTAAAAAGTAATTCTTATACTGTATTAAAAATCAGAGCAAGCTGAATTCTCAACTGCCAAAACTGTTATGTGAAGGAAAAAAAAAAGTCATGCAACACTTCACATAACTTTTTAATTCATCAGTTTAATTTCAACATAATATTTAGCATATAGCAATTGTCAGTCTTTCTAGAAAACAAAACAAAACACTTATTCTTGTATCTTTTCTTAAGCAAAGTGGTAAAGATTGCATAATCACAAAACAGTTGAAGCTGGAAGGGACCTCTGGAGGTCACCTTGTCTAACTTCCCTACTCAGGCAGAGACAGCTAAAGCAGGTTGTCCCAGGTCATGTCCAGGTTGCTTTTGAATGTCACAGAGGACGGAGATTCCATAACCTCTGGACACTTGTTCCAGCGCTCTGTCACCCTCAGATTAAAGAAAAGATTTTTCTTGTATTCAAGATCAATGCTTCTTGGCTACTACCACCAAGATTCTTACCTGAAAGGGAAACTGACGATATTTCAGATATTCTGCTAGGATGTCCAGCATCCTCACCATCTGTGAGAAAATCAGAACTCTGTTGCCACGTTCTCGCAGACGAATCAGGAGTTTGTCAAGAAGGATTAGTTTCCCGCTGCTGCGTATTAAATGCTACAAAACCCAAGAAATACATATTACAAAGTAGTTTATCTCAACACTAATACACACTGCAGTTGGTTAAACATTCATTCAAGGTTTGCTTTGCTTTCTTTTGCTCTGGGAATAAAGAAAAAAGAAGGGCAAATTCTGACATTCCTTAAGAATTTTAGTTTAAAATGTGCATACAATAGTGTCCTAAAAATAAAAAAAAAAATCCCCACCAAATTAATGTGACCATAAGGCAACACTGCTATAAATTTACTAGTATGCAGCATTAACTGAACATGAAAGTTTACTCTGATTTTCGTTCAGTGGAATATAACTGAAATCAACAGGATTACTAACTCACATATTTTTAAAGAAAATGCATTGTTCAGTTCCCTATCTTAGAATCTCATCAAAACATAAAGTAAATATATGGGCTCAAAAAGTTAAGCAGTAATGATATAGGCCCAAGTTGTTTTCTGCCAAGTGAAAAATAAAATTTGGTAACCAATAAAATGTAAGACTGAGAAAAAAAATCTCTTAGTATTGCTTTCTCTTCACTTCCCATCTTTTGAAATAAGTAAGTACTGCTGCTTGCCCCTCTAAATATTTTTAAACAGAGCTTATCAATCAAGTTTCTAGCCAAGATAAAGTGAGAAGATCTCGTTTGTGGTGCCTAACATTGTAACCCATCTAAAGCCTGTTAAGGCTTCTCAGCTCCATTAGGAATAACTAGAACACAAGAACTCAACCAAATGTGAAATTTAACGTTGAACATGTTAGGCCTTTTTAGGTGAAGATGCTTGGGATCAAATTTTAGAGAAAGCTAAATTTGAGTTTGGTGATTTTGTTCTTTATGCCAGAAAGGAAGAGAGTATTTGTCACTGCACAAACTAGTAGCTTTGGGAAAGTATTTAAATTATCAACCTGAAAGCTTACAGAAAAGAATCATCTTTACAAACATTTAAGTTGGTACAAACTGCATCAACCACAACAGTTGCCTTATCTGTTGCTGTGCTTCTCAAAAGTTTTGGTACAAATGTTAGTTAACCTTAAAAAAAAAAGAAGAAACAACTGACCATCTTTGGTAGTGATGATAATTGTTTTCATCTGTTACAACAACAATAAAATCAGACTGAGCTTTGGATGCCTGTTACTTCCATTTCCTTTCTCTTTGGTTGTTCGCAGGCATACACAGAACAGTATTTAATTATAAAACAGGGTTAAAAGCATTCAGCAGATCATTTTCTGCTATCACATATATTGCTGGTGCCTCAATGCCAATCACATGCATTTCCACATTACATTTACCTGCTTAGCTGTTTTATTTGACCTAGGTTTAAGACAGGTTTAAAATAGGCCTTAAAGTTTATTTTGGATGAAAATACACAGCCTGTTTCAAGCTATTTCCTTTTTACTTTGATTGTAATTAAAAATCGGGGATACTTTATTTAGTCAATTACCTGACAATTATTCAGTTCCATTAAGAGACAAAAGTCAATTCACTTACTTGTAAAACCCAGGATGTACATTTTCCAAAGAACCGTTTTTTTCTTAATATACTTCAATAAGAATTAATAACTGCCAGAGCACTATAAAATTGTGTGAATATCACAGATGTAAAATAGAACTGGTTTTGTTTTGGTTTTTTTTAAAATTAAAAAGTGACATTACCTGTAAGGCCTCCTGTTTATTATAGAATTCATTATCATCTGGTGGTTTAATGAGGTAGCAATGGTTACAACACTTCTTGAGTTCCATCATGATGTTCAAAAAGCCTGAGGTACTGCCTTTTGAACCTTTACTGAGAGCTTTATAATTCCTGGTTAGAATCCACCTATGATATAAGATGTACAATATAAGTAATTTCAAATCATATGTGGAAACAAGACATATGTAAGCTCTCAATAATATAAACAAGCTTAAGAAAAAAAAAGCAGCTCCCAAAAGAATGTACTAATATGCCAAACAACAGCTACATGAATAGACATTAGACAAGCATAATTCTTGAGCCCTTGCTTCACAGAATTTTACTGTTGTGAAACCCTAGAAGCCTCAATTTCAAACTGCATTATATTATACTTCAGTAAATTGCATGTAGACATATCACTAAAAAAGCACAATTAAAAAAGTATTGTTACTTGTAATATTGCTTCTGCAGTGCACTCATTTCCATCCTCAGAATTTGCTCAACTTTAGCAGGTAAAGACTTTTCTACATCTTTTTTAACTCTTCTCAGCAGAAATGGTTCAAGTTCTTTGTGAAGACTTGCATAACCATACTCCCTCCCTTTGCCATGCTCCTCTTCAAAATCTTCCCAGGAGGAAAACCTTCAATATAATAAACAATGAACACAAAATATTGACATACTGTGAATGACCTGAAGAAACAAAATTCAAGAAGAAAGATAACAAACACAGAATGTGCATAAATATACCACAAGAGCAAACACACATTTGGATCTCTTCCCTGCTGTCTTCTGTTTAGTTTATGCCATTTCTGATTATGTTTTTTCAAGAAATTTTAAATACTTTATCTGTAAATAGAAGAATGAAATTTTCCAAAACATTTGCAGAATAGAAACTACTGAATTTTAACTTCCCCGGTGGAAACCCAACATTTTGATTTTTCTGCAACGATACTCACCTAGATGGTTGCAGAAATTCCACTATTACATTTATCAAGAGCAGCATGAAAAAACAGCTGCATGGCTGGAGGGTGTGCAAGAGAACAAGACTTAAATGTACTTTTTGCAGCTTGTACGATTTAGCTGAAGCGTAACTATTCTCTGTGCTACCAGACTAGGAGAACAGACTTTATGATCAAATGAAGAATGGGTACTAGACTACGGTGGCTTTGCTTGTAAGGTTCTGAAGAAGTTGGTACAATCCATAGCTCAAACTAAATGGAGCTATGGTGCTTGAGCATTTGCAAGATGTCTGACAGGAACATGTGCTCTGACACATGAGCTCTAATTTATCTTAGGTATAAACAGAGGTCAGTAAAAAATGAGGTCAATACAGTAAGCTTACTGTATGCAAACCGTATGGGAAAACCAGCTACCTGACTGAACTACAGGATATTGGGCATCTTGGTATAAATTTGTTTTCATTAATAGTACTAACACAAAAAATATTCCATTCTATTTCCCCAGAGTAATCCATATGGTTTTCCTCCTAGGCTAAGATGAAGCCTTTTTTTTCCAGGATCTGACCCATATATCAATGCACCATTTTTGTGGTCTGCTAAAATGGAAGAAGGTCACAACTGCTACCAGCATTACTTATCAGAAGCAGCATGAAAAAATATATGCATCTACTTTTTATAAGGAGTATTTACATCATCTTTCAGTATGATTCTCCACTTCTACTGGTTTTCAAATCACTGCCCTACTTCACAATAAGAAATTTGAACAAAAAATATGTTAAAAAAAGTAACATAAAACTCTTCCTTACTTTTCTGGCATGATGAAGTGCAACAAAGACCAAAGCTCTTTGAGGGAGTTTTGCAGAGGGGTTCCAGTAATGAGAAGACGATGGTTAGACTTGAAGTCTATTAAAGTCTTGTACAGAAGAGAGTCGTCATTTTTTAAACGATGAGCTTCATCAACTCCTATGAATGCCCAATTCAGACCACCAAGGAATGACTTAAAAGAAATGGAGGGGGGGGAACATTATACAAATAAACACATTGCATAATTTCCCACATTTTATAATCAAGCTATAAACACCATCGCTTTTTGGTTCATTTTAATATAATATGGACAGCTATATGATTTTAGTACTAATTATGGCTTTTACAATTGCCAGATTCAATGAAAGGCTGTGCAAGCATCCCCCCAAAAATGTAAGTTAAGTTTAAAAGGAAAAAACAATGGCCAAAAGTCTGACGCACATTGATTTTTATATGACGGGGGGGAAAAAAAATTCACTATTGACCTTTTCTTCCCAGTGTGTAAAAATAAATGAAGTAAAAATGTTCTGTTTCTTATTATCTGTAAAAATTTCCACATACTATTAGAAGGATTAACAATAACTCTGTGTGCTACCACTATGGAGACAGTATTACATGTACACATACTACTGTATGTACAATAACAAAGAAAAACTCTATGGGATTTCAGAGTTCGTATCATATTTGGAGCTAGGGGTTGGGTTCTTTTTCAATTCCTTGATGATCATCTGCAAAGAAGTAGAGGTCTTGAAGATGGGAGGAGATTATTACAATAATGAGAATCCCAAGCAAAATGGAGAAAGAGAGTTGTTACCTAATTGGGTATGGGAAAAGGCTGAAAAAGCCTCATCACACACAGAGAAAATCTAGAAGAAAAAACCCAGACACAAAACCCCCCACCAAAACCAAGCCATGCACTGTCATACTTCCAAAGAAAAACTATCACACTCTCCATAAATTTAATGGCCCACAACATGCAAGTCTAAACAAGAGTTCTACACTGGAGAAATTATTTTTATTTCCCTGAAGAAGTGTGATTACCTTATCTTTCAGCAAAATTTCGTATGTTGTTAGAAGTATGTTAAATTTTAATCGTTTGGTCTGTGGATGCATCCATTCATGAGTTCTAATCTACAAAAAGAATCACATGAACTAGATTCACTAGAGAAAAAAGATCCTGTTGACCGCGATGAATTTAAGTACTGCAACAATGTAAATGTTCAATGACATACAGTAATAGTATGATTACAAAACAGAAGCACAACATATTAAGATACACAAGACTGAACTACCAACCTATCTAAGCACTCCAAAAATATGTTTAAATTTCTGAATAAACAGCAAAGAATTTCTACAAAACGTTTTTTACTTCAATGGGTAAGATTACTAATATTCAGAAAATACATTAAGAAAACAAACCAACAACCTTTCAGGAAATGAATTAAGATCATGACTGGTTTGCTTACATATTTATTTTTAATATATCCACATAAATAATCATATGGCAGAAGAGAATTTGTTTTCAAATGCAAGACTAAATTCTTAATCCTGTTCACTATTAGCAGGAAGGAGATCTTTCACATGTTTCTACCAGATCAAAATCTAAGCTTTCCATTTGCATCTTAAACACAAAGTGTTTTAGTATTTGCTCAGTCCTAACCAAAACACTGGAGATTAGCAGAGGACAGGAATATGAAGTCTTTTACCTACAAGCTTTTCAAATGATAAAGAGAAATACTCACCATATTTCTGCTAGTTATATCTCCTAAGTAAACTACAGCATTCATCTGAGGAGCCCACGTTTGAATCTCTCTTTGCCAAGATGTCAAGGTTGAAAGTGGCACAACCAGCAAGAAAGGCCCATACAACTGATGTTCGTGAAACAGGTAGTTCAGAAAAGAAATTGTTTGTATTGTTTTGCCCAGACCCATTTCATCCGCAAGAATACAGCTATTCCCTCTAAAAAAAAAAAATTGGGGAGGTTGTAGAGAGGGTGAGGGATTGAACAAGAAGAAATTATTATCTTTTGAGCATAAAAACCACTCACATAAGTTTGCAAGATTTTGCAACTGTACATGCTGAAGATGTTTATTTCCATTATTCTTCCATAAAAAAAATTTCCAACCCCCCACATACTTGAATTAATTAACAAAAACCTTGCAAGCATTCCTCATGAGTCTTAATTTTAAAAGTATTAACAGCAATGTTGACATTTCAAAAGTGCTTGATTTTGGCTTTCTAGTTTTCCTGTTTTAGTTTTTTTTTTTTAAAATATTACTTACTCCCATATGAAACTAAAAGCAAAGCAACAACATAGCTCAGCTGTTTTTTGAGAACAGCCACGGAATGATAAGCTTTGGTACTACTTAGAGCAAAACAACTCCCTTCAGATCTTTACTTGGAGCTTACTGTATGAAACCCTCCACCTTCAAAAAATACAGAAAAATCAATTTTGAAATTTTACAAATGCTTATGATTTACAAACAGAAAAAACTCATTTCAGACTATACTTACTTGCACCACGAGTGAGCAAGCCAATTCAATCCATTTAACTGATAATCTCTTAACTCTAAACTTTCATGTCCTCCAATGTAAGTTGGTTGCTTCTTTAGTGCAACAAACCTTGGCCTCTGTTTTAGAACCTGTCAAAAGCAAATAGATCATCAGTCCTACTTCTCGCTGAAGTTACCAAAATGTTTTCCTATAGAAAAAATAGCAGTAGATATCTACCTGGTCACCAAGTCTAGTCTTTCTCCATCGACGAAAACTAGGCCATACAAAAGCACCGACCAATATGCAAGTTGAAATTAGTTCAATTGCTAATCTAAACTTCACATGTGGAGTGACACTAACTCACTCAAAGTTTATTTTTAAAATGAACTACAACACTAAACAAGCCCATCTTTGAATGCCAGTAAAAATGCAGGGGACTGGTATCTACAAAAATCTACTCTTAGTAGTGACATTTTCCACACATATACTAGATATCATTATTATTATGAACAGCTTTCAAAAATATTTCGTAATATGTATCTTATCTCTAGATTCATAGAAGGTTTTCACATTTTTACTATCACAACCAATGTGATGGCTTGAACCTAGCCAGCAACTAAGCTGCCACCTAGTTGCTTACTCACTCCCCAGCCCAGCCTATTCATGGCAGAGAGTGCACAGTAAGCAACAGAGAAGGCCTTGACACTGTGCAAGCACTGTTCAGCAACAGCCAAAATACGAGTGTTTTATCAACACTGTTTAAGTCACAAATCTAAAACATGGGCCATACAGGTTGCTGTGAAGAAAATTAACTCTATCACAGCCAGACCCAGTAAAACTGAGTATAAATCCATTGCAAATCATAAACTCACCTTGCAATCCTTAAATGGAGTGGTCTTGGATTGATTTCTGCTGAAGTACTCATCAATGCGTGCCTGAAACTTTTTGGCAATGAGAGCACCATCTTCCCAGCTACATTCTGAATAAGGCAGACCCTGCCATTTGCAGTAGTAGTCTGGATAACCAGCTGCTGATTTCTGATTTGAATGAGCTGCAGAAATACACCAGATACATCTGATCAGCATTTTACTTCTGTATCTTATGAAAATACCCATTTTAGGTAGTAAGACAACATAAGCTAGCTTCATAGCACAGATAGTATGACAACTTTTCTTTGTTTTGTATTAAAAAAGTTAGTGATATTATTATTCTAAATTACTTAACCACAAATGCAACATATAAGCAGGGAACATACAAAATTCTCAACACTTTTTTCTGTCTGCAAGTTTGTAACATACCAATTATTCTTTCCACTATCTGATACTGCTTATGTAGATCATCTGTAAGCTCCTGCTGGCAGTTGTAATATTCCACATCCTCTGGAGAAGCATTTTTCAGCCTGTAATGGGAGTTAATTTACAACACTTATTATACTGTATAGTTCTAAAAACTAAGAAAGTTTGGCAGCTCTAGAGCTCTGAATGTAAGTATCACAGGGTGGCTCACTCTGTAAAAATCCATTTTATGATTAAGTTGCTAAAAATCCTACCAGTATTAATTGATTATTTTAAACATTCTAATAAAACTGAACACCAAAAAGGTGACTTTAAAATGTATGAATTTCTTCAGGTTTTTGTTCTCAGACTTGAATCTCAGATTTGAGCCAAGAAAACTGAATTCTTCAAAGTAATCTGAAATGGTTAATGCACCAAGAAAACATTAATCTCTGTAGCGATTCATGAAGAAAAAAATTTATAAAATTCATAATTCATAAAATTACAACATTCATAAAAGGTACAATTTATTATCTATTTTTGAACACTACCCATCTTGTTAAAACTCCATTTACGATACACATTCAGGTTCAGAAGATTATCTTACAGGAACATGTTAAGGAGGCTTCAGTTTTTAAAGTTTTTGTCTTCCTGTTGCATAGACACTTGAAATTATGTCCTCAAAAAGAAGTAACAGGTCTCGGAAACACAAAAGAACATCTGCATTGTTACAAAATAAGTAATGTGGAAGTCTACATAAAAATATTCACCATCGTTTTGTTTCCTGATCCTTTTTCTTATAGTTGTCCAGCTTCTTCATTCCTTTAACATTTTGTTGCTTCAGTGTTTCCTCAGTTTCCCAAGTGTTATGGATGTGTGACCAACCTTTCCATTTAATAAGATACTGTATTTCTCCTGGCTCTTTTGACTTTTCAAATCCAGCATTTGGGTCACCATCTGCCTCAATTGCATAGATGGTGGTTGCAGCACCCGTGGCTGAGAAAGAAATCACATCATAAGCCTTAATTAAGTGTGCATTGTTATAAGTTAACCAGTAAGAAATGTAGCATAGAAAGCAATTAGTGATATTTTGGATGAACATATACTTGACTAGTTTTTACAGCTCTCACGTCATTACTCTCATTTGAACAATTATGATGTAGATACGTTAACACATGCACAAGTAATCAAAAGAGAATCAAAAAAGCAGCAAAATTTCTGCACCTAACCTACAATAACTTATCTTTTCTCATGAGAATTTTCTTTGCATTCCTACTTTTTAAAGTGATCACCAGGGAATGCTCCACTAACGCTGCTTGTTGTCTTCTCTGTTATATTACTCTCATCTCTGAGCATACAAAAGACATCTGATGTTATGCTTGGTCAGCCTCGAGACACCAATAACTTACTACTAGAGATACTATAAATCTATTTCTTCCTAAACATGTTTTACTACTTTTTCTGCCTTTGTTATCTTACCTGAGAAAAATTTTAATTAAGTACAGTCTGTATCACAGCTGAAGCATACTAGCAGCAGGAAACAGGCTCATTTCTGTGAGGACAGCCAGGTAAGGAAATGAGCCCAGCAAGCTGCAGGGGCCAGATAAAGCAACAGAGACTGGCAACAGCAAAAGACAGCACAAGCAGCAACATCATCTGGGCAGGAAGAATATAAGAAGCTTAGTTCCAAAGGCTTTGACCACAGCAGTAACACTATTCATTGGAGCAGGATACACTAGAATTTGGGACAGCATGGGAGAAGAAAGTTGAGAGGAAGAAGAGTGCAAGTTCTGAGATGGGTCAGAAACTTCACAGATTCAGTATAACTAATGGAGAAAGTAGCTCTGAAGTGCAGGAGGCCCAGGGTTTGGGTGGGGGTTTTCTTTGTTTGTTTGCTTTTATAATTAGAATCCTAATTTGCAGACTCAAACACACAAGCAGAACTGCTAGATACTGCACCCCATTATTGCTGGAAATATGACACGCCTACCACTATTCACAAAATGTTTTCAAGAGCTCCCATGCAAGTGCACCACTGAAACTTCAGATGCATTTTGTAGACGTTCCACACATTACACTGTGTTGAGACAATTTTCAACAGCAATAATGGGAATCATAACCTCAGTGGTTCAGCCTTGCCAACACCAGCTTTCAGGGTTCAGGTTACTAGTCAGCTCTCCTATCTAGTCCACTTTCTCCACTCCACTGTATGTAATTTATACTGATCAAGTATCACTAAACTCTATAAACAGTGGTGTAACAATATGATATGCATTTATGTAATAAGGAGCTATCTTCCACTTCATTTTTATTTTCTACTTAGATATGCAAGTCTTCTACATTTTACTTTGCAACGCTTAGAAAGGACTTTAAAAAGGAACATCCTTATGAATATGAAAGACAAAACAGGATGACTTTTTGGAAACTTTAAAATTATTGCTCTTTATAAACCTCACAGGTCACCTGCAGCTGAGAATGTTTGCTGAAGTTGCACCACAATGCACAGACCGAAAAAAAAAAAAGAAGAAAAAAAAAAAAAGTACCTCCTTTTCGGCCAACTCTACTATCCATGAACTTCTCTATAGTTTCAAATTCATCTTCTTCAGTTTGTGGGACATCTTCTCCACAAACTTCCAGCAAATCATCAGAATCTGTCTTGGTTTCTTCAGCTTCTTTGTAACTGACATTGACTGTTGCCTGGCGACGAGATCCTCTCTTATCATAATCATCATCATCATCCTCTTCTTCCTCCTCCTCGTCCTCTGATGAATCAAGTTGCCTCTTTTTCAGTCCTGCACTCTTTTTCCCACTTTTTGGCTTAATCCTTGAAGACAATAAGATATGACACAACAATGATGTTTCAACAGAGACAACTATAAATCTTCTGTATTGCTTTATGACCACACTTATTTCATGAATGCTCAGTTACTCCACTTTCAGTTACAGCAGAGAGGAAAAAGTATTCACTACAAAGAATTGTATATTAACTTCTTGCCTGTATATAAACATCTTACATAGCTTTAAAAACCTTTGTGTTTTTTAATAAACATTAATATAGATGATCTCCTGAGGTCCCTTCCAACCCTTGCCATCCTGTGATTCTGTGATTTTCATTTGCCTGTATAGTTGTAGTAAATACTCAATTGCTTGTTAGGAATAGTACCAGAATATCCAAATGTATGACTTCTTACCTGCTTGGAGGTTTCCGGCTTTTGACCTTGTTTTTTGGCTCATAGTCAGATTCACTCTCTTCACAACTGCTTTTCTCTCTATCTTCCTCTGATTCAGAATCAGAACCAGTTCCTGATACAGACCCTGATCCCGACATTTGCCAGTCTTCACTGTACATATTGAAAGACAAAAGAGTAACTTTTATATATATATGTTTTTTTTTTTAAATCAGATATTCATCCAGAAGGTATCTGCTGTGATTTCAACATTCTTCATGAAATAAAAATCTTGTAACAGTTATTTCAGCTGATGAGACAGAAAATTGTCATCAGTGGATAGCAGATAAATAAAAATGCCCAATAGCTTCAAAGAGACTTGGAGTAAGTTTTCTGTTCTGAAAAGTCAGATTTAAAACCCAAAATAAAACAAAAATCTGGATTTATATAGAAAGTTCAGCATGAAGAAATGAGTTAACATGACATTAAGAAACCAAAGCACTCAACAAGTCTAAATGGAAAGATACATATTTATCAGAACTCACACATGCTCAAATCAAAGCTAAAGCCCAGTCACATTATATTCTAGAGAGTTGCATATTGTCTAGTGCCTGTGGTCTCTGTGGCTCATGTGAAGAGTTAGCAACTTTACCACAGGAATCAAAAAATAATAGGGGCAGGTTTGAGAAAAGCCTAGAAAAACTTGAATTGCAGCAACTTGTGAGTGGCACTGGCTCCCAAAAGCTCCCACTGAGCTCCCAGATGAGTGCTTCACAACCAGGCAAGGTACTATGAGTAAGAGACTTCTGGCTGAGCAGCAGGATCTCCTTGTTCCTGCTTAAATGAGTTCTACTTTGCAACAGAAAAGACGTACTCACTGATTAACAGTATCTTGCTTCAAACTCTGACTTTATACAGCCAAATTTAATCTTAATAGCTTCATGAAAAAGGAAGAAAAAAAAAAAGTCTGGTATACATTATTGAAATGTTGCTAAATCTTTATACTATCATCAGGTTTAGGTTTACTTGACCAAGGTGCCACAGCAGTAGTAATGTTCATCAAAGCTGGAATATTATCAAGAAATCTCTTGCTTAAATTTCCAATCAGGAAGCCTAGGAATCAGTGCTTTGATCCCTCTCTTCTTTCTTTCCTGTCTTCCAGAACATTCGTCTTGGAAGTAATTACATTCCCAATGTTCCAGTCTTCCATGACAAATACATACATGTGTCTGTTGTACAGACAGCACATGGCCAACAGTACAGAAAAATACTTTTTC
Organism: Egretta garzetta; assembly: GCF_000687185.1. Taxonomy (NCBI): domain Eukaryota; kingdom Metazoa; phylum Chordata; class Aves; order Pelecaniformes; family Ardeidae; genus Egretta; species Egretta garzetta. The sequence continues at coordinate 527,842 of NW_009258669.1, forward strand.
TGCAAACAGTAAACTAAAAAAGTAAATACAGGTCATGGAGTTATGTTGTTATTTGGAAACATAAAAAAACAGATATAAAGCACCATCCTCTAAGACTTGATCATGTACCAAGTTATATATTGCAAATTCTCTGATCTGCATGTCAGGTAACAACTGCAGACATACTTGCTCAGAAAAGCCATAGGACAAAAATTCAAGTACTGAATACATGAAGTGATTAAATATCTTTCTTGTAAGAGACTATGCTATTAGATGCAATCAGATTCTTAACTAACAGAAGACTGAATAACAGGTCATTGATGGGGAAGTACTATTTTGCATAGTTTAGCGCCTTTTTTTTTTTTACTACCATTTCTTTAAGATATTATACTGGCAACCCTGAACACTGTGGCAATTCATGAATTTGGAGAAGAGGAATGATAGAACAGTTCAATTTCTATGCACCAACATAGGTCATTGCTTCCCGCTGCACAGTAACTATGTATAACCCTTTTCACAAACTTTTTGATCTGTCACTTAGAAGGAACTTTCAGTTCAAATTCTTCATTAGTCAATGAAGTTAATTGCTATCAGAAGTATAATAACTTTTAAACATGTCAGACAGGAAAAAAAAACAGACAAAAATAATTTGGCATTATCTAAGGGATTCTAACTTAATTTTTTGTGAGATAACCTACTTAACTAGTTTCCCATTTCTACAGGAATTTTTAGGGAAGGCCTTCAGCTCAAAAATAAACTGCAAAGTGTTTAAAAAATAAAAGCACTGATGAATGTTTTTGAACAACACTGCAGGCTCTTTTGCTCAGAAATTAATATGATATAGATGTTCCTTTGCAAGTTTATTTTAAATATTCCAAAATGTTTATCAAAATTGGAAATGCAAGATCAAGATGAAATAAAAAGGGAACGTAAGCATTTCAAGTATGGAGAAACAAAGCATGAATTATGAGCATATGTCACTATGACAAAAAAAATTGTGTGATATTTTACTTATAAAAATATCTTACTCTTTATGTTTTTTCTTCTTGGTTTCACTGGATGAGTCATCTGCAGAATCTTCACTACTTGATGAGTCCTGAAGGTAAAAAAAAAAACACAACCAATTCATTATAACAAAAAGAATTAAGTACTTCTAACATTAAAAAGATAAATCAGCTCCCACTTTCAAATTGGAGGCATATTATTCATGTTTTACCCTCTTCATCCCCCGCAGTGTAGCTGTTAATACAGAATGAGATAAGGACTGCTATTGTTTTTGTATTTATCCATCTGCAAATACAGTGTGCCAGCACAGCTCTAGAGAACATCACAAAAAATGCCAGTCTTAAAAAATAATCATTGTGCCTACATAAAACCAGTCATGATTTAAGCTGCCCCAAGTTAATCATGATGATGGGTCTATCAAAATCCTAATAAAATCTCCTACCCTCAGAAGCTTTCTCGCCTTCAATATTCTTTCATATTTAAAAACTAGTTTAAGAAAATTTTGAAAG
>NW_009258669.1:529354-539129 GCF_000687185.1 Egretta garzetta
TTCCTAAACCCAATCTCACCAAGATTAAGTTTAGATTAAGTTTTATCCTGAAAAATACCTTTCAGAGAAACAGTACTTAACAATAGCTGTAAATTAATGTTTTAATGATAGGCGATTAAATGCTGTGTTTTAAGTTTCAGTGACAAGCTTCTAAACCAGACAAAACCACAAATCTAACCAAATGAGTGTGACTACACTGCACAGGTTTTGTAATGGAGAAAACCCCTGCTTTATGAATACGTTCCATGTCATAGTCACTGATATCCTTAAAAGATTCTCCTGCTGCACAAAGTCAACATTTTTGAGCCTATGATTTAGGTGTTCAAATACCTAGAACACAGGTGTCATTCTTAAAATGCAAGAATTCTTTTGTAGTAATTGCTAGAAAATTTGCAAAAATGTAGTTTTCTGCTCCATATAGAACTTTTGAAAACCACAGCAGCTACCTTTATACAGAAACAAGTTGAAAAAAATGTTTTAGCATTTTGATCTGTATTTACAAAACTCAAGAAGCCAAAAATACAATGCAAGACAGTACTGTGTGGCTTGAAAATATTGTTCATACATCACAGATTATCTACCTAAAAATACTACATAATTGAGGCTGCTATAATTCTGCCACAACTCACTTGAAAACAAGTAACAGAGATATTTTTACTATTCTTTATAAAAACGTCTGTTATTTGAATGTTACTTCTATAGACTAAAACCAGACTTCTACACACACTTAGAGACTATAACTTAGTTCTATGTAATTTTATTCTAACACATGAGACAATGAGGCAGGCATGTTTACATTTTAAAAATCTAAATTACATTATTCACCTCTTCTGAACCACTGTCTGATGAGGCTGCCTTTTGTTGTTGCTGTTGCTTCTTGAGCACGGCTGATCTTTGCACAGCAAGTATACTTGGACTAGACTTCCAAAACTGAACAGGAATGGAGATGCAAGAGTCAGTTAAACACACTAAAAGTCTTCATTTTACCACATATTTACTTTTCCCAAGCAGTATCACTATTAAGACTGATCTTAAATTTTGTCAGTTAAAAAAAATCACTACAAAATACTGCATACGCTATTAACATCAGACAGCTTTTTAAAGTAGTAAGATTTCTGCAGAAGAGATTGTTACAGAATAGTTGCCAGGACAATTTCTACAGCACGTTTAACAATAGTTGTATAGGTATTGTGAAGGTAAAAGATCTATAAAGTAAATTTTTAAACTGACCCAGACAAATCCTTTCAGACCACTTAGCTGAAGTGTTTCATACAGTAATACTGAAGTACACGAACAAAAATATAACAAAGAATCCTTAATGGTCTTCAATCATTGTGGTAACTAGTATTTGAGTACCTTTTGTCTACCACCCCAAGTAAGTCCATGTAACACAGAAAAGCACAGGTAATTTTGATGCACTGGATTTAAGAGATTTCTAAGCACCACTTTTTCCTGAATTTAGCTGACTTACTGATAAAGAAAGCCAACTGTATGTAAGCTTGAATTTTTTTGTACAATCATTTATTGATATAAGGAAACCAAACATTAGGAAACAATGGAAAAAAGAGAATTTCAGAAATAACAACATTATGTATGCCTGTGTCTTCTGTAAGTGCCAGTAAATTAGTGCATGCTGCTGCATGATGAAATTTAGGTAAGCATTTAACTCAAAATACTTACAAATGTGAGAATTTTAAAAGCATCAATTCAAGTGCTTATCCATGAGAAACTGAGCCCAATGTTTAAGACAGCCAAACACATGCATTCACTAACCCAACCAAATCAAAATCTACTTAAAACCACTTTATTACCTCTTTTTTTTTTAAATATAAACTGCTCTTGAAAGTAGCTGCACAGAATGATTTTTTTAATAGTTTTTTCCCCCACTAAGGGTTCATTTGTATGTTTTGTTTACCTCAGATCCATCTACTTTTGGTGGCTTAGCTTGAATTTGTTTCTTCTCTCTAGATGTGTCAGACTCCGATTCTGACTGAGTGCCCGACTCTGAACCAGAGTCAGAGTCACTGCTGCCTGACTGGCTGCTGCTTCCATCACTACTGCTTCCAGAGCTTGAACCAGATCCAGAGCCTGATGCTGACCCGGAATCGTCATCTGATTGGCTGCAATGAGAAGTTAGTATGACATTAGACAATTGCCAAGGTAAAAGGATTAAAAGAAAAAAAGTTGCCTTACCTTCGCCTATAAATCAATTGTTAAGTTAGACCAGATGAATGGGTAGCATACAAATGGAAGCAGTTGATTAGATAAATTGAGATGAATAAAGTTAAAAATAAACAAGAAATGAGAATTCAGACTGTAATCAGATACTCTTTGTGAAACCTAAAAAAAGCAAGACAAAGCAGGAACATTCAAATTAATATCAAGGAGTCAAGCAAGGGAAATAAAAGTGGTAGAAATGTTTCTTACCCATGCAAACTTTCCACCCCCTCCAAAATCTTTGGCTCCATCAAACCCCATATACACATACACACCTCTTAACAGTTAAGACCTGTCCAACTAAAATATAAAAGATTTTTCAATCTTTATAGATCAGCAGTACTCCTTAAAAAAACCAATTTTGTTGCACATGTCTCTCTCTCAATAAAAAAAAAAAGCTATGCAGACCATGTTTTTCTGTTAAAACAACAGCAGTAAAATTCCCCATGTAGACAACTCTGAATTTGCCATTGCCACACTGACTTGTGCCAAGGTGCTTTCCTTAGCATGTACTTGAGCTGCCAGATTATTCCACCTGCATATTCATTTTACACCAGATTTAACATACTCTGAAAGCACAATTTTAAAAAATGAATATTTATTTTACGATCATTCATAAACTTAGAAACATCTTGTTTCCTACAACAACTTCATAAAGCAGCTGAGTTAAAATTTTAGTAAGATTCATCATTAGGTTAACGCTACCATATTTCAAAGATACCATAAGAAACAGCATTAGAATCACACCACCACAGAGCAAAATAATTTCAAATTATGTACACATGAACTGCAAACTCTTAAAGAGTAAGCATGAAGCCAGGATTGAAAATGATAAACCCAAAAGCTGGTATCAAAACCTGGCCAATCTCTGCCAGCACAATTCATATGGCTGCCAGTCAGCTGAAGGTGGGGTGGGGTGGGGGGGAGAGGGCAGATTCATCATCCTCTGCCCAAAGACATACTTAACTGACAATATTTTAAAACCACAGAGCAAAGCAAAATCACTCCTCTTTCTGGTTTTGCTAACACCAACAAAACTGTACCAGTAAAAAAGAAATTAAGCTGTTCATAAATAGGCTCCTGTAGACTGCACCTCAATCAACCATCTGCATCCGTCGACTTTGAAAGAAAGCTACAGAAACAGACCATGATGAAGCTTCCCTGTTCTGAATGGGGAGATATGGAGAAACATGTTGCTGCTTGGTTTCCCTGCACATGCAGAGAGGAAAACTGGGAAGCAACAAGGCTGCTCCCAAACTTCCTATTTCTGTCATCAAATGGCTTACTTCAGGCACGGTGCTACATTAACCTCACTTGCCAAATAAGCAGGGCACCAGCTATGGAATATGACCAGACTTTAAACTGTTTACCAGAAATTAATGGCTCTCCATGACAATCTTCTGAAGAGATTTTAATTGTAATAGTGGTCTTGTACACAAATGTTACCTTACCTTTAGCACGGGATAAATCAGACCATTATAAAACAACAGCGTTTCTCAGCATAGCTAAGTGCCACAAAATTCCAGTTTACTTAAGATAAGTGAGCAAAAATCATGTCAGTCAGATTCACAGTTGTTGGGAAATTTTAAGCGGTTTGATGTTCTTCAATGTGGGAATTAAAATTAAGTGGTAAGTTCAAAACCAAGGGCACTGAGATAGGGAAAAAATAGATAATGCTAGTTGCTCTGGGGTTGGATGCAAAACCCCCAACTAATTCCAAATCTTTTTCTTTATGAAGAGATCAGCTGTCATCTGAAGCATCCATTAAGTAATACCAACCTATCAACAGATGTGGATCATAAAATATTCAATATTCAGACAAAACATTTAGACTTCTTATCTTGCCAACTAGCTCTCAATGAAGCTGGGAGTTTGGGAATGAGTTCCTGTTAGGCTTATAAGCAGGACCAGCAAAGTAAGAGCTATTTCATAATCCCCACTTCTCATAAGAAATTGGCCTGATTTGGACAACAGCAGACTAATACAACCCAACTGCATATCAACTAACAGTAATATCTGACAAGACTAAAAATCTTCAAGTGAGAATTCAACCACATTACTAATAAATGCAAGGCTACAAAACAAACCTGCAGGTAGAAGTAAAAAGGATGGGGAGAGAAAGGAAATTACAAGAAACAATAACAAATAATAGTGTTCACCACAACTGATTTAGGGCTTGCCTAATGATACCGTGTATGAATGACAGTGAAGGATCACTACTGTAGAGTAACAGCTAATTGGTACATAGCACAGAGAAAAACAGAAAAATAAAATTTAAAGGCCACAGCATCAATAATGTCTTACTAAGCTTTCTTATCTCAGTGTTAAATCAGCACAAGGAAATGGGAAAAGACAAACTGAGTAGCAGCAAGTAATTTTAAAACCAGGAAACAGCAAGGACTTGCTAAAACATTTATCAAATCTTAAGATGCTATGGCAGTATTCATAAATGCTTAAAAAGAGTTTGAAATTAACTAGTAAAAAGCACTATAGGAGTTAAATCACACAAGACTAGTCTACGTTAAGCAGAGCTTACTTCAACTGTAATCATCCAAATTAATATAATGTTTGAAACCATAACTAGAGTTTCTGCCTGTATACCTCCTCACATGCACCACATACTCCCAAAAGTCTTGACGCAACTACAGTGCATACAAAAACCAGGTAAGATCAACAGATGTGACTTAATTTCTACTGAATTGTGAAGAACTTTCCTGTTCACTGGCCACAGGATAAGTAACTGATAGGCTCTGAGGACTACCAGCACATGTTTATTTCATCATATCCTTTCACAAGATGTTTCAACCTGAGCTTCAGCACAATGTTGACTTGGAGGCACAACCTCTACAAAGGCAGTACTATAATCCCAGAAACCTAAAGCTCTTGTTTACAAAGGAGATAGGAAATGGGGTAATACATGAGTAAGTTCTTCATAAACATATGCAATAAAGACACACTGTAGATCATTGAGGCAGTACTGAGCAGCACTACATGGCATGTAATACCTGTAAATCCCCAAGAGCTGCAACAGTCTATACATCAAAGGACTTTCCTCTGAGAAATTTAAAGGATTTGAACCAACAGTAACAGCGATGGGGAACCCAAGGCAAAACACACGTTATACAAGAAGAGTTACAAGTTAAGTGCTCAGTTTTAGGCGTAAAAAATATTTTCAAAATTAGGGATAAAATTGGTATTTTTCTTTTTATCACGTAAGTTACTATAGTCAAAGATCCAAAAGAGAGCATGTTTATGCCAAGATCAAAATATCACACACTTGTGTGTAGACTGTGTCCTTGCTTTTCCTGTATTAAAAAAAAAGAAGTTGGTCTAACACTTCTAATGATAATCTTCTTTCACAAAATGTAATAACTAATATATCATCATTTCAAACCATGATACTGATTTTTTTTTATTTTTTAAAAGAAAACCTTACTACTAGCTAATTCCAAGCCATTTTACACTAACGCTGTGTTTCTGAAGAATAAGAAACTTAGTTCAGCCATTCTCTCTGTCAAAGTCACTGCCTCTGCTCTCACAGAAATTTCTTAAACTAGGGGGAAAAAAAAAAAAAAAGAAAAAATGGAAAATTCATTTCCTAACCAAACAATCTGGAAATTACAGCAGTTAAAAGAAAACCTTTTTGTATGCACACCACAAAAACCAAACCCAAACCCCAACTTCTATTGCCTAACAGGACTAGCTACCTATTCAAACAGAAATGGAATAGAAATTCTCAGCCTAAGACTTATTTCTTAATTATCTCTAAAGGTAAGTATCTACAAGGCAGGCAGAAAGAAAGAAAGAATATACTTGATTACTAACTGGGTTTTTTTCTGGGGTTTTATTTATGTCTCATGGGAAACAGTTTTAGACAAGCATCAGACCAGACTACCAACTTCCCAGACTACTGATCAACTTCTGATGTAAAGGAGCACCTTATTTGTTTTTTAAATATACTTGCAAAAATACTTGTAAGAAAGCAGCAGCAATAAAGTAAAAACATAGACCTAGCCAACTTTTTCTAAAAATCAAGAAAGCCACCAAAATATGCAAAGACTTGCTTGGAACAAAGGAAGAAGTTTTATGTGAAGAGGAGAAATAAACAACTACCTTGCCCCTCACAACAAATGGAGGCATTTTCTAGCCATGACTCTAAAGCAGTGTCCATAATGAAAAAACGGGATACTGAAAATGAAACCTTAGTAAAAAAACTATTGTAGCAGTAGTTTTCAGTTTCAACTTCTATTCAGCATAGATATTAGCAGTTGTTACACCGTATCAATTCAACATCCAGAGACCAATCTTTCCTAGCACTTTGCCTCTGCAGATGTAAAAATCACTGGGACATTATCTGTACTTGGCTTTTTATTTTTGTTTCACATGTAGTGCTGACATAGACAAAATTTAACAGTGAGTCATCACTTCTCATTATCATATGAGCAGGACCCAGAGTCACCCTGCCTTAGGACTTTACTCAGAAACAAAGTATCTCTGAAAGCCAGCCTCCCTGGTGAGAGACAATCCACACTTCTGCTAACTGATGTGAGGAATGACAGGATTTAACTAAAAGCTTTACCATCCTCTAAGGAGCCAATCTTTCAGCTGTTTTATTTGCCCTAGGGTGTTCATGAAAGAGAAACAGCTCCCTCCTCTCCCAGCCTCACCACATTTCAATGTCAAGACAAAACCACTGGCACACTAAGGCAGTGGTGTCCAGGAGGCGTGCAAGACAACTCACAGGGCTATGCAAAGAGAATATTGGAACTTCTATTTAGAATTATTTTTAATCTTAAAAAAAAAAAACCAAACACAACCGCCACAAAAAAAACCCAGGAACCCCACCAAAACAAAAAAACCCACAATAAATGAACAACTCAGGAAAAGAACAAAACCAAAACCAAACCGCCACCAAAACCCTCTACATACACAAATTCAGCTTTACAAACATTTACTGTATGTATTGACACTGGCAATTTTACTCAGCCTGTATGTCTGAGGGTCCTGTGTCACCTATGGTAGGTGACATGTCCTGAGGGAGGTGTGTGCTCTGGGGGGCGAGGGTGGCGCAATCACTCCTTCATTCTCTTTCTGTGCGCTGTGACGTACGCAGTTTGCTGCTGCCTGGTTAAGTGGATTTATGGATTATATTACACTTAGTTTTAACAAGACTAACCCCCACAAAATGGAGAAGTGGTTTAAAAAGATGCCTGCAAAGAAGTGGTGGACTGATAATAAACACTAACACTGTGAGCGCAAGTGAACAACTAGAAAATGGTAGAGCTGACACTTCTGGTACAAGCTCTTAATTGCTTCTGACAAGAAGTTGAAGCATCCTTAGTGTATATTGTGCCTTGAGATATAAGATTGAAGCAAAAAATTGGAATTATCAAGACTACGTGAAATATGTATTTACATCTACTATTGTTAACAATTAACCTCATCCTTAGTGTATATTGTGCCTTGAGATATAAGCTCGCGATAGTATGAAGCCATCCCAAACAGCAAGGCTGTTAGCATTTTAACCATGAAAAAGCAAACTGCTTTTCAAGAGAAACTCATGCTATGGAGAACATTCTGAAAACATGTTCAGAAAGGTTTCCATCATTATGTGATTTTATTGCCAAAACCAATGCGTGTCACCTATAAAAGCTATCATGTCTGTACACTTAAAAAGCTGGAGACAGAAATTTCTAACCTGTTTAAAAATCTTCAAAAAAGTTTCAGTGGGTTTTGAACCCATTTGTTAAAAACATAAAACTGCAACCCTTTCTGATGAATTTGCCAGAACTGACTGACACTAGGGCAGACGGAAATTTACTAGTCAAATTTTAAGAAAAAACATTGCATAAATAGTGGATAGGACTGAAAAAAACAGTATCATGATTTAGTAAACATAGCCAACGATGCATTTCTTCCATTTGGATCCATGAACCTTTGTAAGGTATCTTTTTCAGCTATGCCAGCCATTAAAACCTAGTACCAATATAAATAGAACTTAGAACCATACCTTCAAACCACTGTATCAAAGTGTTAAACCAAGATTTTAATAAATAAGAGTATTCATAATAATTTTTTTAGTGGGTGCAAAAAGGGGTTTTTGGCCATTAACAGAATAAAACATTTTCAATTATTTAATCTTTATTTCATCTTTTCAAAATTTCTATTTCTTCCATATGTTTTCCAATGTAGGTATTAGTACAGCAGTATACATATATAATTTATAAATACATATACATACACTGGAGGTCATGCTCAAGTATTTTCATTGATAGGAGTGTGCAAACAAAAATTTTGGAGAACACTGTACTAAGGGATGAAAAAAAAAATATTAATGGAGAGAATTCTTCCCTTCTCCCTAACCCAGACACATTAAGAAAGCCTTGGCTATTACACATGAACATAAATCTGTAATTGATTTCACAGGATTACCTATGACTCTTTTCCACATAAGCAGTAATTTACAGTAAATCCTCGCATGTTAAATGCTAACCCTAAAAGTAAAGATGGAATTATTTTAGAAAAGGTGTACACACATTTATACATGCACATGCATTCAAGAAGAAAACTTAATCTGTCATCTCACAGGAAAGAGGAATCTTGGGAACAACGAGCTTAAAAGTTTGTCTTTAACTGCTAATACCTTTGCTCTGAGTTTCAGCAATTTTCACACAGTTCAAACAATGGTAAAAGCAGTAGTATGAGCTACCGCACTTTGAAAATACTCTCATTCCCCATCAATACATTCACCTGGTGGTGAAAGTTCTACAAGAATAATTTTTTCTGACATAGCTATAGCTGTTGTATTTGTTATAAATAATCAATGGAAGCTACCATTGCAAACCAAATGATAAGTGAGAGCGCTTTGCACTTCACACTGTACTAAAATCTGACTTTTAAAATAGGTGCTGCTTTAAAAAAAAAGACAAGAGAACCCTGCCTGACAGTTTTACTTGCATTAAATAAACAGAACATAAGTTCTGTAATAACGATGTTAAAACATAAATTCAGAGAGATAATAGCTGTGAGGTAGTCATAACACTCTTTGTCACTTTCTTTTCCACCTTTGCCTCTGGGGTTCCTTAATTTTCCCTGCATTTTTTGAGGCATAGTCTATAAGCAATTCCTCCTCTAGGTAAAGAGCTTTTAAGTATTATCTGATGTAGCCTAGCTAGGGTCCATAATTTCACTAACTTTTCTTGTGTGAGTAATGCCCATTAGTGCAAAGTAGCACCACTGACCTCCACAAAATTAATCACCTGAACTGGCACTACTAATTACCGAGATTCTGGTATCACATCTCTAGGGGTAGGATACAAGGAACATTAAATATTTCCTCAACCAAGGATTGGAATACTGTCACAATTACCTGCCACCTGCTGTCTAATGCTGTTAAATATATATTATCTCAGGAACAGCAATTCTGGTCCCCTGCTCTTCAGAGTTCCCTTTACAGAAAAGCAGAGGCAATGTGCTTTATTACCATTTTCTCTTCCTGTACAGGCCAGGGTCATTGCTTTTGCTTAAGATGCTTTTACTTAAGATGCTTTTACTGGAA
>NW_009258669.1:539187-546002 GCF_000687185.1 Egretta garzetta
CTTGGGTACAACGTAACCAGCCTTTTGCCCATGCATCTGTATCCTCTATTCTCCTTCTTCCAAAAAATCCTGATTAAAGCTGGAAAGTGAGAAAAAAAATCACTACTTTCCAGCAGCTAGCATAAATTAGGACCTTCCTGTCTTATCCTCGCCCTTTCTGAACATAGTCAAGATACTCTCTCTGCAGGACAACCCAGAGCTGGAGACTACCTTCTTTGTTCAACACTTCTGGTAGAAAATTCATACATACCTTGAACGTAATCAAAGAAACAGTCAGCATACCAGACTTCATTCTCAGAGAACTTATTCACCTGTGTTTGTTACATCTACCCTATTCCACCATGTCATATTATGTCTTCCCGTTGCTCTGGTCTTGTACTGCTGACCTCTTCTAACCAACTTTGTTTTGTGGTCTAACTTGTATGGTGCTGTGTTTTGGATTTAGTACTAGAAGAATGTTGATGACACACTGATGTTTTAGTTGTTGCTGGGTAGTGCTTAGACTGGCCAAGGACTTCTCAGCTCTCAGCTCTGCCAGGGGCACAAGAAGCTGGGAGGGGACACAGCAGGGACAGCTGACCCAAACTGACAAAAGGGCTCTTCCAGACCACATGACGTCCTGCTCAGTATATAAGCTGGGGGAAGAAGGAGGAAAGGGGGGACATTCAGAGTGATGTTGTCTGTCTTCCCAAGTAACCGTTACGCGTGATGGAGCCCTGCTGTCCTGGGGATGGCTGAGCACCTGCCTGCCCATGGGAAGTGGTGACTGAATTCCTTGCTTTGCTTGCATGCATGGCTTTTGCTTTCCCTATTAAACTGCCTTTATCTCAACCCACGAGTTTTCTTACTTTTGCTTTTCTGATTCTCTCCCCCATCCCATTGTGGGGGGAGTGAGCGAGCAGCTGCGTGGTGCCTGGTTGCCAGCCGGGGTTAAACCACAACAACAGGCTTCCAAGAAACCAAATGCCAACAGAAATCATAAACATTACGTCCTGGTTTTAGCTGGGATAGAGAGTGAATATCTTGGTGAAGGGAAGTGGTCTGAAGTTGCACCAGCGCAGGTTTAAGTTAGATGTTAGGAAAAATTTCTTCACAGAAAGGGTTGTCAGGCACTGGAATGTGCTGCCCAAGAAAGTGGTTATGTCCCCATCCCTGGAGGTATTTAAAAGACAGGCAGATGAGGTGCTTAGGGACATGGTTTAGTGGTGGGATGGCAGTGTTAGGTTAATGGTTGGACTTGATGATCTTAAAGCTCTTTTCCAACCTAAACAATTCTATGATTCTATGAAGAAAGCCATCTTGTGCTACAGTTGTGTACTCAGATGTAGTCTCAGTTTACCTAGTTACAGATGAGTAATGGTTTACTGCAGCAGTGTTAAGCTGAATGGTAACTTTTATATGCAGAAGAGAGATGGGATGCTAACTGTAGTTGTCCTATATACTATAAAACTAGAAGAACTCAATTAAAATAAGGGGGTAGTTCTGTTGGTATGTCCTGGTTTGGGCTAGAATGAAGTTGATTTTCTTCCTAGTGGATGGTATAGTGCTGTGTTTCAGATTTAATATAACAATAATGTTGATAGTGAACTGATGTTTTAGTTGTGGCTAAGTAGTACTTACACCAGTGAAGGACTTTTCAGCTTCCCATGCTCTGCCAGGTGCACAAGAAGCTGGGAGGGGACATAGCCATGACAGTCGACCCCAACTAGCCAAAGGGATATTTCATACCATATGACATCATGCTTAGTATACAAGCTGGGGGAAGAAGAAGGAAGGGGGAATGCTTGCAGTAGTGGTGTTTTGTCTTCCCAAGTAACTGCTACAGGTGATGGAGCCCTGTGTCGTGGTTTAACCCCAGCTGGCAACTAAACACCACGCAGCTGCTCGCTCACTCCCCCCACAATGGTCTTGGGAAGAGAATCAGAACAGTAAAAGCGAGAACTCATGGGTTGAGATAAAGACAGTTTAATAGGTAAAGCAAAAGCCGCACACACAAGCAAAGGAATTCAATCACTGCTTCCCATGGGCAGGATGGTGCTCAGCCATCTCCCAAAAAGCAGGGCTCCATCATGCCCTTTGGTCAACTGGGGTCAGCATCCCGGCTGTGTCCCCTCTCCCAGCTTCTTGTACACCTGGCAGAGCTGAGAAGTCCTTGACTAGTCTAGACACTACCCAGCAACAACAAAAACATCAGTGACTTAATCAACATTATTCCAATACTAAATCCAAAACACAGCAGTATGCAAGCCACTGTGAAGAAAATCAACTCTACCCCAGCTGAAACCAGGACACCCTGCTTTCCTGGAGATGGCTGAACACCTGCCTGCAGATGGGAAGTAGCAAATTAACTCCTTGTTTTGCTTTGCTTGCATGCACAGCCCTTGCTTTACCTATTAAACTGTCTTTATCTCAACCCACGAGTTTTCTCACTTTTACTTTTCTGATTCTCTCTGTGATCCCACTGAGGGAGGAGTGAGCGAGTGGCTGCATGGTGCTTAGCTGCCAGACAGGGTTAAAGCACAACACATTACCAAGACTAGAATAGAAGTATAGACAGAAACAACAGGGCAAAGCAAGTTAAGCTACAGAATAGAGGTGTTATTAATATAATGTATACAGAAATACAGTATTTGCTAACAATAAGTGTCTAAAAGATCACAAATAGTCTACAGCAGTTAACTCCATTACTCAGACTGGAATTCTGCATTATGTGTTTAAAGGTGCTCCTTACATTAAATTCACTGTAGTTCAACTAGGAAAAAAAACCCCAAACCACAACTAGACAAAGACAGCAATACACAAGACTATACAAAACAGTGAAGCATCATAAGACTACGGAAATAGAAACAAACAAGATGGATAAAGCAGTAATGATGACCTCTTCAGTACTGTTGGAGTGAGACTATTTCTCTACCATGCAAACAAACTACAGCAGTGATGACAAAGTTAACTGTGAATAATAACTTGCAGTTATTTATGCATGCAACAGTATATACTAAAACTAAGTAGCATGTTCTCAGGATGGATTTTCTACAAGAAAATGTATAGCATGTTGACAAACTGAGGTGAAGTCTAATGAAGGGCACCTTCCAGCATACGTAGTCAAGAAACCTCTCTCACCCCTAGCCCTTGAGTCAAGTAGTTGCATTTGTACAGCAGCACATGTTAAAACTAATTTGGTGTGGAAGTTTGACACACTGAAGTTATTTGGTTTGTTTTTTTTTTTTGTTTTGTTTTGTTTTTTAAACACTGTCTCTGGATACTCCCTACATATTCAAGGGGAATTTATGACTGAATGCAGTATGTATTCACAAACTACTTTGCAAGAGAAGCAACATAGCTTAATGGAAGTATCAAAGGTGATAATTTTTCATGTTTGTTTTTACCTGTTAATTTTTCAAATCCTGCCCTCTTCCCCCTCCTCCATATCTATGCAATGAAACTGGAGAATGCTTTGGGGAGATAACGGGCTTAAAAAGACAGATCACTGAAACAGATTAAAAGCAAGTATCCTGTCACAGAGTCATTAGTTCTTTTCAATAGCCTTCACTAGCTTACCCCTTAAAACAAGGCGCCCCGACAGGATCACACAATGAGGAACAAAGTCTACTAATTTACACAAGGCACTAGGAAAAGAAATCCTAAGATAGAAAGCTACACAAGTCACCTTGTAAAAGATCTGATAGAGCATTTAGACTCCTATGTAAGGTCTAGGTTAATAACAGATCCAAGAGTGGATAATTTATCACCACTGATTTCAAATGCATTCATTAGATTAAGCTACCTTAAGAATCTTCTGCTTTAAGAATAGCAAAGAGTACCAATTTGAGTAAAATAAAGTTCAACACACTAAAAAACCCCACACTGAACTAAAAGCATTACTTTCTGCAAGGTTTATGAATAGCAACTGAGGTGATACTGCTAGGTTTTTTGGTTGGAGTTTTTTTTGTTGTTTTTAAAATAAACCAGAAATTGAAGGAAAGCAAGCATTTGCATATGAAGAGTCCATTCAAAATGGGCAGAAGTAACAGACACTAAATGCCAAACTCTCTAAAATTGCAAGTTCATTAGCCAAATGCTATCTAAGTCTTTTTTAGTTTTATTTTTAAAGAAGTCTTAACTATTTTATTTGATTTAGATGCATAAGGAAGATTTATCTTATTTATCACCACCGGCAAAAAGCAGAGGGTAGAAATAGTATAAAGTACAGGCTACCAAGTATTATTTCCTGTCCTCAGCTATTTCAAAGCATGAGCTCAGTTGAATTTTCCTGATATGGGCTAACAACTCAAAGAGATGCATTATATTTCCAGTCCGGCAGACTATTATCT
Organism: Egretta garzetta; assembly: GCF_000687185.1. Lineage (NCBI taxonomy): Eukaryota > Metazoa > Chordata > Aves > Pelecaniformes > Ardeidae > Egretta > Egretta garzetta. The sequence goes on from NW_009258669.1 coordinate 543,519, forward strand.
GCTGCCACTACTATAAACTTTCCCCAAAGCAAAGGCATCAAAACTGCACTGATCATCTACCACCTTCCATAACTGTATGAACCACATTGCAAGTTTTCATTTGAGAGCCACAAGTCACACATCTTAAGAGCACAAATAAGTTCCAGGAATCCTTCACAGGCAGGAGGCATCAGTGGTAGACCCAGGGGTCTACTACTCTGTTGTGCACTGTCCTTTGACTGCAGCTGGTTTCAGAGGCAATATAATTATGTTTTTAGCAGAAGTTCCTCGTAGATCACCAGCAAAAAATAAATGGAATTTAATAAAAAAGAAAAAAACCCAAACACTTAAGTGACCACATCTGGATGGGTCCAGATACACTGCTTGTATCACAAAACTTCACTCTGTCTTGAGGAATGTGAAAAGCTCCCATCAGCTAAAACTTTGAAACTCTCAGAATTGTGGAATTGAATCTAAAAATGTGTAGAACAAGTATTTGCCAACCAGTTAGGTTAGACGAAGACTGGGACTTGGATAAACTCAGAGGAGTCCCAGAGCCAAACTAGAGACCATATACACAGGAAAAAGCTTCACCATGACTTTCTAACGTCTTCTTTTAGTTGGAAAGGTTTCTGGACAAAACACACTTGGGTTTTGATACATATTCTATCTGAAGTCTTCCAAAAATCAGCAAAAAGATGCTTTCAATTTGGATCAAGACACCTTACCATGCTTTAGTATGCCTAATTCTGCAAGAGATCATTCCTGATAAAATAGCAACTTACCAAAGAGAAGATTACTGCTAATAGAAGTGAAGAGCTTGCTTTATCTACTAGCCATTCACAGTAAGTTCTACCAACAGTTTCCTTTACCGTTCAGGTGCTTTTGCTGATCTCAGAATTCCTGTGCACTAACGTATAAATATGTATCTACATAGGCACAGTTTTATGTATATGCTTTCTCTTGATATATACACATTTTTATTAATATTATCTATTAAACTTCTACCAAAAAGAAGCCAATGCACAGGAGTAATTCTGCAAATATGCTTGGGGAATCTCTGTTTTAACTCCCACATAGATTTCTTGAAAGCAAGAACCTAAAGTCGTGGCTTTCAATTAATTTTTTACGCCCTACGGAAGGTATGAATTTATATAGTAAATTGAAGCCTGCTGACAAAGTCTTTAGTCTACACTTAAACATCTTTTGTGATCCACAGACTATTCAACCCACAAAGTGAACTAAATCCACTGAAATTATTATCTTTTCTTAATATCAGTTTTCAAGTGTGTAACAAACGGTAAAAAAAGTCTTTGGTGTAAGCATCTGCTGCCTGCTTATTGCAAAAATAGGGAGTACAATACATTCCAGCCAGCTACTTTCCAGTTAAGCTGCACTGAGCACATCCCTTTTTTACCTACAGAGAAGGAATGTTTGCTCAAGTTCTCTATACCCTGTTCTGCAGGAAACATAGGAAGAGCAAAGAGATGGGAAATCAGATTGTTATTCAATTAGTACCATTTCAATTCTGCAGTCCCTGTTCTACCTGGAGTTTGTCTTGCAGTTCAGGTATAACTGCCCTTCCTTGCTGATTAAGCTTTCTTATTACTATCTAACTAGACTGTATTTACTCATATTCAAGTTTGCAACAGAATACTTCCAAGAACACTACACAAAGATACTTTGCTTAAGAGTCAGCTTCTCAGAGTATTGCTATAAAGTTTTTGTGCCTATGCTCACTTGCTGTCCAGATGAACAGTGTCTCTGGTATTTTACCTCAAGCTACTAAACAGTATTCCAGACTAGTGATTCAAGTAAACAAGAAGCTGGACCAGTGCATAAAATTCAAGGTTTATGACCAGTTTCTTCTCCAGCCCTTCTACTGCTGAGAATACTGCAGGCTTTCCACAACTTTTTCAAGTCAGTGTTTCTGCAAAACAATACAATGCAGTATCCATGAGGCTTGTCTATTTTTGTAAATCCAGCCCTGATCTACTGCTTCTCTTAACTTTGTAAAGTAATGATGGCGGCTCCCCTACATCAGGCTATATTTGTTATCACAACTGTCACTCCAGAATGACAGTCATGGAAGTTTACACCAGACATCAAAGGTAAGTGAATGACTTTACTGCACTTATGTGTCACATCTATAAAGTGACACTAATTTTCAAAGATTTGTTGTAGTTATCACTAATGCCACTGCTTAGATTATCACTGTATTTGCCTTTGTCTCTTCTTTTCTACCAATTCTGTAGAGTTTGATCTTCTCTGCAATTCATTCCTAGCAGCAATTCTCAATTGCTTTCTTCACTTGTTCCATTTCCCTCCCTAGCTTTCTGAATGGAACAGGACCACTAGAAGCTTAGTAAACATGTTTTATTACTGATCTCTACTTCCATTCTATAGAATTCCCACTTCCAGATTTGAAGGCTAAGTACAGCAACACCTCCCAAGTTACAGTTAGCTATCAGTCTGCAGTTGCAGCTTGCTAAGGCAACTTCCCCC
>NW_009258669.1:546233-548586 GCF_000687185.1 Egretta garzetta
TCACCCCCCCCCCCCCGAGTAAATACCATCTAGATTTTCTGGAAACTTACATAGAAGAAAAAAAAAAAAAAAGACTAAACAACAGGGGGAAGTCATATAAAGATATTCCCTACATGTCACACTCCTTTTGCAACTAGGGTAGACAGAAAAGGGTTCCATCATTTAAAATGGAAAGCTCTCACTTTTCATTTATAAAAACAGTTTCCTGATAATGCATGGCAACCATGTAAATAAGCTAAGACCTGTGAATTAGGCTATGGCGCTCATGATTGATACAAGCCTAGGAAAAAAGTTTTTAGCATTTTAAAACTTCTTAAAACTTTAAGATGTGCTCAGTAGGACATTTAAGATGAAGAGCAAAGTCTCACTTCACAGGCAAGTATCAAGTTTTGAGCATGATGCATCATCCTCCTGACACTTTTAATGAAGTTGCTGGAAACTTTATAACGTTTAGCTAGTTTAGTCTTACAAATTGCTACAGCTTTTAAGTAACTTTGATATACTGGTATTTAGGGGCAGTCACAGGTTGATACAAAGTAGTTTTCCCACATAATATTTAGCAAGATGTCTTGTTTCAAGTAGTAAGAAAATTCACACAAAATAATCAGGCTTATCCCTGGTAAATTCATGTTTGTTGAAGGTCTTACAGTTCTTCTTCACTTGAGGCAATAATTTAGATTTCTCTCCACCCAATAGGAAGTTACCATACAGTCCGCAGAATACAGTTTTCTTTATGATCCTCTGACCGAAAGAATCAGCCAACTGGTTCAACAGGCTGTGATCAGAAAGAGGGGCAGACAGATGGGTAGACTAACAGCACGGTCACAATCACCTCTTGGAAGTCTACAACCACTTATTATTTTCAAGTTTAAAAGATCTTGAAGTTCTTAGAACTTCAGCATTCATCATACTTCCTGTCTAGCACAAGAGTGACTTTTTGAACTTAAGTGTTCTAGAAAGAGAACTTACTTTCACCCCTACAAATTGCCCGTCATCCTGTATGTGTACAGGGAAGTTCTACTCAGGCTCTTCCAAACATGTGAACATGCCAGAAGACTAGCATTCAACATTAGCAGACTGATGTTTTTTATTAAAAAAACCAGCTTGAAAACTGTACCTTCACTTCAGAAAATAAAGTTAACACTTTCGGTTATACTACTCTAACAGCTCTAAAGAGGGAAGAATCATGCAATATTCTATATCAAAAAATAAAATGAACAGCTTACTCCTCCACCTTTAGACATAGTCTACTCAGGGCTATACTCATAGTACTCATAGCTACTACTCATAGTATAAAACACATATTATGCATGTGTGCCTTATACTTTATAGACAGTAGCTTTACTTTAACATGCTAAGCCAATGCTTCAGCTTTTGACACTTCAGACATTTTTTTTCCCCCCCTCAAAAGAGTAATACTATGGTGTTAAGATACTGACTTGGTTTTAAGCTTTATTTTGGGGGTTGGACTAGATGACCTTTAGGGGTCCCTTCCAACCCAAAACATTCTATGATTCTATGTAAGGTGTATACAAGATCGTGACAATCCTTAGCTGAAGCAATGCAAATGTAACAAGCAGATTAAGCATGTCCCGTAAGAAAGCACGTCCACTCCTACCTATGGTTTGCTTGCTAGCCAGGAAGCTTTGGCACAAAAGTTCAAATACAAACCAGTTTAAATAAATAAAATATAGGAGAATATACAGTTAAGAATAAATAAAATGAACGAGTGCTTACCTTGACTCTCCACTACTGTTTCTTACACTTTCTTCATCGCTGTGCCCATTCATTGTAAATATTAAGAAGTTTAAAAGATAACTAGAAGTCCAGTGACGTTACAAGGTGGATATCAGGAATCCACTTCTTGGTACTCTGTACGTTTTCCAGGTGATGTGTTTGTTCTAGTGTTCTCTGGGTATTCAAGATTCCTCCCCAAATACCTAAAATAGCAAAGGAAAATGTTGACACAATTTGAAAATATGTTTGCAACTAAAAAGATACCAAAGACAACTTGTTTTTTCACTAACACTGAAAGGGGGCATCATGCTTAACATCATGTTTTTAACCGAAAAATAGCTTTTTGTGTGTTGCCTGTTGATGGTTGATCATTTTATCACCATTTTCTTGTCAAAAAAAAAGTTAAAATATTTCCTCATGTCTGTGAAAAACAGAAAAATCCTCTCAAGAGAAGAACAGGTCCATTTATTAGCTACACTTAAAAAAAAAAAAAAAAGAAATCAAAAGAACTAAATGAAATACATAAACACATGAAAGACCTGTCTAGCTTTTTGCTTGACTGCAGTTGGGTCCCATCATACAGGCTTCTTTATGCAGCTTTTCATTGATGGTTTTA
>NW_009258669.1:548601-549387 GCF_000687185.1 Egretta garzetta
TGAACCGTGAGCTACACCATAGGAAGTGTTATGGAAATTACATTCTCTTCAGCACTGCAGGGTGAGAAGAACAGCTTACTGCATGTCTGCACTATACCTCACGGCTTAACTTTTGCCACAGTACTGACTTCAGGACAAAGTAGATCTAAACTTTAAAGAAAAACTGCCTACCTGAACACATAGCTAAAAAGCATAGATATTGTATGCTCTGCTAAGATCTGCTTAGTAAAATGCACAAAACATATTGGAAGCATTTCCAGATACACATGCAATGCTTACATCCAGTTGTGGGTAGAGGCAGGAAGATAAAGACTGTCCCACTGAAAAGAACTGTCTCAACTAAATCAAACCAGCAAGTTACCACAGACGGCTCAATCGTTATTTCACATACAAAAGCATCTTGCATTATATCACTGCAGTATCCGATGCAGCTAAATAAAGTTTAGGCTCGGGGTAGACGGACTGCAAGTATAAACTCACTGATAATCAGATAAAGAGCAGCGCCTCTCACAGATTTAGTGGTGTGAAAACGATCGGGGGGCTCGCCTGTTGGTCGCCTGCCCCGAGGTGCTCTCCTCTAATATGCAACAGCCCAACCCTGAGCTCCTGGGGGCGGAAGCCTCGCTCCGGGGTGGGAAATGCCCGGCGCCCGGGCACCATCTCAGACACTCGGGCCGCTCCGGCCTGCAAACAAAGGCGATGAGGGAGGGGAAAGGGAGAGGAAGAAGCCCTGCAACCCCGGAGGGGCCGCGAAGCCAGGTCGGGCACCCCGCGGCGGCGGAGGCG
>NW_009258669.1:551101-551471 GCF_000687185.1 Egretta garzetta
CCCTGCCACTCTAAAGGAGGACTGTGGGCTCATGACTGACTGTCACCTGGCACCAGACCTTTGGACATTTATTTAGTTTAGCACCCTGCAAGAGCGAAAGAGGTGAAGATCGGCGTGAAAGCACAGTCTGCTCATCAACCAAGGGAAGCTCGGAGGAAGCGACCCACTGTGTGGGTACGCTAGAAGAAGGTGGTTGCAGTGGCTGTCAAATCAAATCAAGCTTGAAGAGTGGTGTTGGCCAGGAGCCACGGTCTGAGCCGCAGTCAGTCAGGCAGACCTCTCAGGCCTATAGCTTACCTCATGGTTGCTCTTCCAGGGTGAGCAAAGCTGGTGCCCTCCAGGCTCAGTGGAGGGGGGGCCGCCACTGTAC
>NW_009258669.1:551693-552592 GCF_000687185.1 Egretta garzetta
TGCCGGCCACAGCGACTCGCTTGCTGAGCGAAGAGTAGCAGAGGCTAGACGAGGCGTATACACTAGCCCAGCTCTCAAGCACTATGTAGGAAGGTACCCCGAACTCCCAGTGGTTGATGGCAGAGTATAATTGTTACCCCTAGAGTTAAAAAAAATGCACCAGGAATGGTTCAGACAAGAAAACAGCTTAAAAGTTTACAAGAAGGCTGTATTACGCTATGTTTCTTGCCGAAGCACTTAAGTTTGCCTAAGTCAGCTTAAGGGAGAGTATCTTATTGTGATAGACAAGAATGCTGCAAGATCGATGGTCTGAAGTTTAAATTCAGGAGTGTCAAAATGAAAGTAATTGTTTTAAATTAAGGTAACCAATACCAGAACACTTTACCAAGGACAGTTTGGACCCTAATGGAAGGATTTTTACTACTGTTAGGGATTTATTCATTTTAAGAGAAGAAACAGTAGAAAGCCACTGCCTTGTTGAACCAGAAGGTATAGGCCTTATGCAGAATTGTGGACAAAAGCAGTTACCTGCAGCAAGCAGGAGGTAAGACCAGGTCGGTAAGAATTTGGATACATGCTAAGTGTTAGGTGTACAAATGATGTGACTTACATAGTTGACTAATTTGAGTTACATAGATGCAAAGCAAAACAGTTTTCAGTGGGTTTTAGAGCTGGTTGCAAAACTCCCATAGGTAAATACAGATATATAAATATGTAATTTATGCCATTAATATTGACATGATCCACAGAATCAGTAAAACTTTTCATAATGCAGCCACACCCAAATACAAATTAACTGAAATAGATGAATTTAGCATACCTTTCTGTTTACAGAATCTCACTTACAAACTGCTATACTTTGTCTAGTTGGAGATATATAAAAAATGCTCGGGGAAGAA
>NW_009258669.1:554712-555188 GCF_000687185.1 Egretta garzetta
GCAAGGCCGGCGTTACCGTGCTGCGCGGCCCGATTTTTGCGTGTGCTCCCGGGTTTTCGGCGTAAGACCACGGCCCGGCGACACGCACGACCGCATTTCTTAGCCTAACGACGCAGGCACGAGCGGTGCCGGGGCGAATTTAGGAAGGTTTGACGCGGTGCTGCTGGGAGGACGGCTTGCCTCCGCGAGGACTACCCCCTGGCTGGGGCCGGTCTTCCTCCTCCCATTTCGGAACCTAACGGCCTCGCTTTTCAAAGTGATTAACGTTTGCTTAACGTGTCTTAACCTGCGTTATCGCAAAAAAAACCCCACACCCCACGCCCAAAATAAAACACGCGAGAAAAAAGTCCCGTGGGTTGCGTGTCCGGGTGTTCCCGGAGCGGCAAGGGAAAGCGGCAGCAGTTGGGTGAAAGACTCCGCTGTAACCAGCACGGCGCTGCAGCCAAACTCCCAGTTGGAAAGAGGGAGCAGCTCAC
>NW_009258669.1:555600-557866 GCF_000687185.1 Egretta garzetta
CCCTTCAGCTGCGGGCCTGGGGTTTCCTGGAGCAGCACCTTCAGCCTACCAAGTGGGTCGTGGGTTCGGCTGCCGTGCACAGCGACTCGCTGTCTGAGCGAAGAGTAGCAGAGGCTAGACGAGGCGTATACACTAGCCCAGCTCTCAAGCACTATGTAGGAAGGTACCCCGAACTCCCAGTGGTTGATGGCAGAGTATAATTGTTACCCCTAGAGTTAAAAAAAATGCACCAGGAATGGTTCAGACAAGAAAACAGCTTAAAAGTTTACAAGAAGGCTGTATTACGCTATGTTTCTTGCCGAAGCACTTAAGTTTGCCTAAGTCAGCTTAAGGGAGAATATCTTATTGTGATAGACAAGAATGCTGCAAGATCGATGGTCTGAAGTTTAAATTCAGGAGTGTCAAAATGAAAGTAATTGTTTTAAATTAAGGTAACCAATACCAGAACACTTTACCAAGGACAGTTTGGACCCTAATGGAAGGATTTTTACTACTGTTAGGGATTTATTCATTTTAAGAGAAGAAACAGTAGAAAGCCACTGCCTTGTTGAACCAGAAGGTATAGGCCTTATGCAGAATTGTGGACAAAAGCAGTTACCTGCAGCAAGCAGGAGGTAAGACCAGGTCGGTAAGAATTTGGATACATGCTAAGTGTTAGGTGTACAAATGATGTGACTTACATAGTTGACTAATTTGAGTTACATAGATGCAAAGCAAAACAGTTTTCAGTGGGTTTTAGAGCTGGTTGCAAAACTCCCATAGGTAAATACAGATATATAAATATGTAATTTATGCCATTAATATTGACATGATCCACAGAATCAGTAAAACTTTTCATAATGCAGCCACACCCAAATACAAATTAACTGAAATAGATGAATTTAGCATACCTTTCTGTTTACAGAATCTCACTTACAAACTGCTATACTTTGTCTAGTTGGAGATATATAAAAAATGCTCGGGGAAGAAAAGAGATAGGGGAACCAAAAAAAAAGAGACAGTGAGAGAGAGAGAAAGAAAGAACTAAACAAATTCCAGTAATTACAGTTGCTTAGCTACGGAATGCACTAAATTCTTATTAACCATCCAAAAACTGAACACCAATAAAGAGGGCAAATGTTAGTCAAATTCCTCTATTTTTGCCATCCAACTTCCTCTCTTCAAGTTCCTAATTATTCACAGAGATAGTGACTTTAATGCTTCTCCTTTCTTTCTCCTCCTTCCTACCCCTCTGTGAGAAATAACATATATGAAGGAGTTTCATTCTGCTAAAAAATATCTTTCCAGGCTGTTTCTTCAATTCATGTGCATAATTTCATTTTGATACATGTTAATTTTGATCCATCAACAATAGTAATCAACTTTTGTTAACAAATGAAAGTAAAGTATTCCCGTAAGTCTAATAAGTTGATTTAGCCATTAGTATGGGAATTAACAAAAAATACCTGTTCTTTCAGGAAAAGAATTGAGGGAGAAAGTCCAGGTTTTCCATTTCACATTGCTACTACTACTTTGTCTTTTGCATGGTTAGAGTTACTGTTGTGACAGTGTCCTGGTTTTGGCTGGGATAGAGTTAATTTTCTTCCTAGTAGCTGGCATAGTGCTGTGTTTTGGATTCAATACTAGAAGAATGTTGATAACACACTGATGTTTTTAGTTATTGCTAAGTAGTGCTTGGCACTCAAGGACTTTTTGAGCTTCTCCTGTTCGGCCAGGTGCATAACAAGCTGATCACACTGCACATACACAGTTTCCTTTGGAGGTTATGGCCCCAAATCTTCAAACATTTTAAAAATGAGCACAGTTTCCCAGCATTCCTCTGAGCATTTATGGCCTCTGCTTCATTAAGAAGATGGTCATATTCTGCAAGATTGTCTACATGGTAGGAGAGTATGACTGTACTTATATTAAGTAAATTTGTAATAGCTTATTTAAGCTATCAGAAGTAACTAACTGTGAACATATGACAGCATTAGCATAAATTAATCAGAGCCGGTGCTAGAGAATTTTACCAACAGTACTATCAAGATTGTAAAATTGTTGCCACATACGGTTCCATTTGCAGATGCACAGCACCTCTTTCCTCTTCATGGTTACATGCAGCCCAGCACGTGAGATGTCCTTGGAGAGCTGCCTTGTGGTTGCTAGAAGGTCCTGGAGTGGACAATGCTGATTTAGATTAATTAAGCAATACATGCATACCTGCTATGAACACCCTTTTGACAGAAAGGCATTTATGTGTAAACTTTACCGTAATCTGTTACTA
>NW_009258669.1:557897-558258 GCF_000687185.1 Egretta garzetta
CTCCTTTCCAATGAGGAGCAATCCTTAGCTTTTTCTTTACAGTTGCATGGTTTAGTTAGAGGTGTGAGATGTCTTTCTGCTTCCTATCTGTAGCAGACATGCTAGCCTGTGTGCTCTCTAATATGAATTGTTTCCTGAACACAGCAGTTAAAAATACTAGGCTACACTTTGCAACCCAGGAGATAATGTCCAATCCCTAGGTCTTCTAAATGTGTCCCAAAGTGCTGTTCCCTAGGATGTATGTGCCCATTCATTTGTGTTTGAGAAATGAAGGTGCCTCCCATTTGGTAACCTCATTTGGAATCACTGCAATATGAAGCAGGCTTAAGATTCAAGCAGAATAAATTTCTATTTCAGCAGG
>NW_009258669.1:558477-583519 GCF_000687185.1 Egretta garzetta
TATCAATTGAACTCCTAATTACAAAACTTGTAAGAAGTATACATTTTTATATTCACCTAGATTCTTCTGGTAGAGTTTTTCAGCTGCCTTGGAAATCCCCTTTGCAGGTATTGTTTCACAGTGATTTAAATTAACTCGAATTAGAACTGCTGTGATCCCATCCTCTTGTCTGCCATACCAGCCAAAACCCAGACCCACTCAAAAATGGTTTATTTCTGGCAACTTTCTGACTTTCTGAATTAGGTCACGGTACAGTGCAGTGATCCTTGTGAAGTAAGGTACTAGCAGCAATTGTTACTCAGAGTGGTTACACATTGCCACAGCAGTGTCTGGAGATCTTTCTCCACATCCCTGTGAGAGCTGGTTTTTTTTCTTTTAGATTAGAACTTGTTCGTATTGCATCTTTAACCAATTCCCTCTTTCCCAGATGGCATATTAAAGTATGTATGGCATTCCTATCTTAACAGCATTTCACACCATCAGTAATACTGACTTCTGATACACATAGTTTTTAGTCTGTATCAAGAGGCAAACATATGTGACACACAACATTTTAAGGACACGTGGACAAAGCTTTTTGTTATTAAAGAAAAGCTATCACTTACAGGAATAAGGTGTCTTTTTCTGAAACTGTATTACAGTTTTCTGGCATCTCAGCATGCTTCTAGGATGTGGGTGAGAATATTTACTGTCACTACTGTTACTTAAGGTGTCACTGATTTACCCCACCTCTATCCCCCTGGTTGTTCTTGAGTTGGATTTGTGCTTGTGGACAAAACATAATACATGATCCAAGCTAGGTGCACTGTTATGCAATTAGCACAGTCCATTTCAATGTCTATGTTTTCAGGTTATTTACCTTGACATACTGCTTTAATAGTGGTAGTGGTTCATGTTTATCTTAGTACCTTACGTTAAAGAAAAGATTTATCACTGTTCTATTATTTAGAATATTACATTTAGAAGATCTTCTGGACAAAGAAGCTCTTTCCTTTTTAAAGCAGTGAAGCCTTAAATACTGGATCTGGCAGTCTTCAGTGAGGCAAGATAGACACAAGAAATTTCCTTAACATTTAGCTACACACTAAGTTATGTACTGGTTTCTTCCCTTTTTCTTCTTTCTAAACAACTCCCCACCACACTTAGTACTTTGTTTTTTCTCCTTCTACTCTTCAATTAATTCTCAAACATGTCCTGAAGAACTCAAAGACCGCAATACTAGATATAATACAACAACAAAGATTTTCTTTCTCCTCAGGAGATGTTACATGCAGAAGGCATAGCCTATTTTGCTGCTTTTCATTCATTTCATACCCCTACTGTTATTCCATTTCATTTTGCAGTCTCCCTTCTACTAAGAAACCATCAATAGCAATTTATGTTGGTAAACCAATCATTATCCTGTCACCTAAATACTATACCTTTCTTGCCTTCTCCTTCACTCCTCCTAGCTCTTTTATTTACCATACCCCAAAAACTTCTTCTCACTTACCTCCCTTCTTCATCTATCAGCCAACTGCACAATGCTGAAGATGAGTGAGATTAAAATCTAGAAGAAAACAAAGGTGACAAAAAAAAAATCACTTCCTTTATAGAAATTCCTAAACAAAAAAGGAAAGAAAAAAATCAATTATAGGAGGAAAAAGCTAGTCTAATTTTTCATCCATTTAGCCTGTGGGCCACTTTCAGGGTACTCATGTTAGAAATCAGTTTAGTTTAAATCCATTACTTGCTTAAGTCTTGTCTTCACATACAGCTGTTCAGAAGTAGTTATTTCAAAACAATTTTGTGTGTAGATACTTACATCATAGTAAGATACAAAGTTTTGTTAGCTTTAAATGTCATTAATCTGTAGTACTTAAAATGCAGGCAGATCTGTTAACTGCAGAGCACGGAAACTGGAAATATGGAAGAAAAAATAAAAAATCCTACTGGCTGGTAAAATAAATCAGCTAAATTTGAACAGTTAGGCATATTTTAAAAAACAATTAATATATCAATTTCTGAAATTATTTATGCAATCCCTTAAAAATGTGTAATTACCTCAGCTTCAAGCAAATTATCTGCAAGTTAAAATATAACAGCTTCAACTGGTACAAATATATATATATTCTTAACTATATGAATTTAATTAAATTGAACAACAAAGTGATAATTGGGCAAGTATCATTCAAAGCTTTACTCACGCCTCATACATAGTATAATTAAACAAACTTTTTACAAATTTCTGCCTTGTCTGGATGGAGTATCTGTATGTGATTGGAACATCTGAACAGAAATGTTGGATCAGTGCATTGGCTGAATATTTTGTTGAAAAGATCAAAGTAGTAATTAGAACAGTGGCATTTAAATGTTTATAATGATACTTTAAAGTTAACATCCATCAGGACAACTGAGAAAAGTTCACACTTTTCTTTAGACTACTGTTTTGTTTGGTCTGTCTAAATTACCATTTATTTGCTGGAGGCATTAATCCTCTTCAAAAGCAGCTGCAGGGTGTAGACCTTGCCTGCCTTACAAGCATGGTGTCTGTTATTGTAATCTTCTCAATGCTAATACCAACGGCTAGAGAAAGTGTAAACTCAGATCGAAGTAAAGTCTCTTTTTTCTCCCTGTTAGGCAATAACCCTTGGTATTTTCAAGATAAAGACAAACCTGCAACTATTTCTTGCAGAAACAACAGTAGACTGCTTTAGACTATGGTCTGGAGGAGGAGAAATAAATTAATTCCTAGACCCTTAATCACTGTAAGCACTTATGTGTTTGCAGATAAAAATAATAAATCTAGCATCGAAAGTTAAAGAAGAAACTTACAGTAATGATCCTTCAAGCCACGAGTTGCCTTTTTATAAAGAATTGTCAGATGATAGTTTTAAACATGATTATTTTCTTGTTATAATACCATTTCTATAACCTTTTTTCTTTCAAGTCAGACTGATCTTACGCATAGTAATTCTTTCAGAGGATTTTTAAAATAAATAAGTAACTTTCCCATTGAGAAGAACAGGAGCTTGTCATGCAGCCAATTTTAGATTTTTCATTTGTTTAATTGTGCTTTGGCATCCAATAATGAAAGAAGTAGGCTGTTTTGATTGTCTTTGATATCTTCATTCTGTGATGATACTGCCAGTCTTTAGTTTCCTATAGCTTTGGTGTGTTTGCAAAGGGAAGGACATTTTCTGATATGAATGGAATGTGGACAGCCTTGCTTTGTTATGAATTTATTTATCTTTGGCCTATGCTTTCAAATCTTCCCACACTGTTTTCAGTGGTCACACAGAATCACAGAATGGCAAGGGTTGGAAGGGACCTTGGAAGATCGTCTTGTCCAACCCTCCTGCTAAAGCAGGTTCACCTAGAGCATGTTACACAGGACATCATCCAGGCGGGTTTTAAATATCTCCAGAGAAGGAGACTCCACAGCCCCCCCTGGGCAGCCTGTTCCAGTGCTCTGTCATCCTCAAAGTAAAGAAGGTCTTTCACATAATCAACTGAAACCTCTTATGCCTCAGTTTGTGCCCATTGCTCCTTGTCCTGTCGCTGGGCACTGCCAACAAGAGTCTGTCTCTGTCCTTGTGACATCCACCCTTAAGATATTTGTATGTGTTGATGTGGTCCCCTCTCAGTCTTCTCTTCTTCAGGCTGAACAAGCCCAACTCTCTCAGCCTTTCCTCATAGGGGAGACGCTCCAGTCCCCTCATTATCCTTGTTGCCCTCCTCTGGACCCTCTCTAGCAATTCCTCATCTTTCTTGAACCAGGGAGCCTAGAACTGATGGTAGGGAGTGGCAATTATTCTAACAATAGCCTCTACTGAGTTCTGCTTTATAGCTGTGTATCATACATGTGTATACTGAATTAGTCTACAAGGTAACTTAAAGAAAACTCTCAAAAGCCAAACTAAATACCGTAACTGCTTAGGTGAAATGAACAAGACCCAGTAAAGGTGTATGTTTGAAATAGCCTATACTTCAACTAGCAGGCTTTTTGGTGCACTACTCGAGGCTGGAGCTAAATACAGTCAAGCTTTCATAAATGGACAAATATCTTTCTAGCATATTAACTCTCACTTTGAGGGTCTGATATTATTTGTTTTCAATGGTCTTTCTGAAATTATTAAATTCATGATTAACTGATTTTGTTAAGTGTTCTAAATTTGCTGTCTAGTTCTAATTTTAGTTGAAAATTAGCTCATAAATTAAAAAATAACAAATAAGTCAATGACATATCTAAGTTTTGGCCAAGATCAAAGGAATCAAGAAAAGCTGAGGAAAGGTGGGGAGCAACAGTCAGCTAAATAAAACTAATTTCAGAATATTGTAATCTCCAAGCCTTACTGAGGCTACTCAGTTTGTGTATTATAATCATCACTGTAAGCAGCCTGGTAATACCTCATCTGTAGCTGTACACACTGTAGCTGCAGTTGTGTTTCCTGGTCCTGTGCACCAGAGCAGTTCCAATGCAGGGGGCAAGCCATTTCTGAACAACAGCAGCATCTTCAGACTATGTTTCCACTTGCCACCATTTTTCCTTTGGCGTTAGTCTGTGCTTTCTTGTAATGTTTATTGAGTTCTTCAATTACCTGGAAAAGTATATGGGTTCAGTAGCAGTGTCCAAGACAGGATACATCTTATTTTGATTATTGCCCATTGCTTTGAAAATCAGTATCTTATTTCAAAAGAGTACTTTGGTTTTAAAATAATTCAGGCTTTGAATGTAAAAACAGAGCTATCTATTTTTAGAAAGGAAAACATGATGACATGAGCAGACCCAGCCATAAGCACGCCAGCTGGTAGATACCTTTTTCTTGTTTACAGCGTGAGATTAGGTACCTTTGTTGCAGGTTCATACAGTCTCCAAGTACTTGAAAGAAGAAAAACAAATAGGTATTTCATAATCAGCTAATTAAGATCTTTATTTCTGCACACTTGTATCCCATACACCACCATCTCAGTCTCTGTTATGTTCCCTGACCTTTCCCACACTTCAACACCTCTAGTTCCATTTCATGTCCACTGTGCTCTGGTGTGGAGTGATGGAGGAGGAAGGTGGGAGGAGACTGATTTGCCTTTGTCAGATATCAGCTGATAGCAATACCAGGGGCATTCATTTATAGCTCTCTTTGTAACCACAGTCTTTTGTATTTTCAGAGCCCCAGCACTTTTGGTAGACTTGGTTGAACTTGCTAGCTGATTTCAAAAGTTATTGTGGAAGAATGTATGGAATGAAAAAATAGAGTCAATGTAACCACGGGTTTTTTGTTTGGTTTTTTTTGTTTTCATTAAGAAGCTCTACTATAAGAAGAGTGCCAGTAATGCATGGGAAAGAAGCTAGTCAGTCTTTCAAAGACTCTATCTACTGTCCACTTGCAAAACACCCTTAAAAATCTAAGTTTAAAGTTACTTAAAACACCTCTTGAACAATCAAACAATGTCAGCTCCTACATGTAGACTTAAGCCATCATAAGTCTGTTTCAGAGAGATGTTATACTATTTCTAGTGTAGATTTAATTTTTCAGGGATTGCAACAGTAATATCATATGGGTCTTGTTCATCTGGCCCTTTCTTGCTTTTACTCTTTTCATGCTGGTGTATCATGATCTTACGGTGATCTCCTTCCTGATCAGTCCTCCCAAATTCAGCTCGCTGGCCAGCTGGCTTGGTTGGTAGTGCGTTAGCCAGATACACGCTGCAGGTAGAGTGCCACAGCA
Organism: Egretta garzetta; assembly: GCF_000687185.1. Classification (NCBI taxonomy): domain Eukaryota; kingdom Metazoa; phylum Chordata; class Aves; order Pelecaniformes; family Ardeidae; genus Egretta; species Egretta garzetta. The sequence goes on from NW_009258669.1 coordinate 564,186, forward strand.
AAAGCATGGTACTGGGGTTTGTACATGGTTTGTACATGGTAAAGGGAATATGTATCTTTGCTTAATGAACTCCCACCGTAAGGTATTTTCTGTGCTGTAGGCCCTCCTCTGTGACCATGTATTACTGGGAATCTACTTTTCATTTGATAAGCATTATTCTTATGTGACCTTATGCATAAAATGCCCATTCTTTGAAATATGTCACTGTAGTCTGAGATTTAATAATTCACTGGAAGTTGTGAGACATAAAGTGGCATAAATGTATGCCACTACTTATAAAACTATATTTACAATGGCAGTTTCTGTTTGCACAAGCTATTTCAGTCACAAGCCTCCCCTACTCATATCCCAACCTGACACAGTTTACACTACAAATATTTACAAATGCAGATGTTGGAGCTTCCCTTCAGCTACAAGAAGGCTACTCTTAACCATTAATTTTAACAAAACAATGTATGTTACACTAGTATACTGTAGTATAACTCTTTCTTGGCCAAAACCTTAAACATTGTGCCTCTTGCATGCTTGACTAGTGCAATTTTCTCACTAGAGCAACTGAAATAATGTATTGCCTTAGACTTGGTCCAAGTTGTATAACACAGTGGGTTTTTCCCTCTCCGTTTTACCACTATAATGGGTAGATCATGCTAGCAGTTATACTAACAAGTAGTCTTTAGGTACTTTAGTACTTTTAGTATTTTTGGGCGTAAATAAGTTTATAAAAAGTAACAGTTTTTTCACTGTTTGAGTCTTCAGTTTAGACTAGCTATAAGAAGAGTGGAGAGCTGACAGTAATTTGAGCATGCAGTTCAGTTGAAAGCTAGGTTTTATGACTAACCTGAGTGCTGACAGGAAAAATAGACCAAAGAAATCAAAGGAATCATATGTGAAGTGTTTCTTCCAGTTACTAAAAGGAGGGTAAACAGGAGCTCTGTCTGAAAGAGGAATCATCCTTCTGTACATAACTATATATCACACAAAACATGCCGAGGTCCATTGAAAAGGCCTGCACTGTATTGCTGTATACAAGAGCAACAGTTGGGGTTAGACCCATAACTTGCTCTTTGATATACAGAGTGGTGAAAAGGAATGATTGTGAAGCTGAGAAGAGTCGCAACAGAAGAGAAATATATTAATTCCTTCAAAGCCTTTGTACTGTTGTTAAGAATTTGATCCTCAAAGTTTTCCTGTGAGGCAGTATTACACCAAGTTTTAGTAAGAACATGAAGACTAAATGTACTTGCACAATAAATGAGAATTAAAATTATATGATAGCAACAGAAGAAAAAAAGGCTACAAAATGTTAATCTGCAGGGACTTTACAGCAACACACTAAAGACATAGCAGTGCCTCTGACTACATCTATTTTCTCAAGACACTAATCACTTAATTCATTTACTGCTAATGTAAACAAAATAAAGCGATGGGACCTTCTGAAATTTTTGAGGCTTTGTCTGAGACAGTTCATTAACATATTGAAATATAGATCTCTGTCTTAGGGTCTTACCTACAAGCTGGGCTAAAAGTACTTTCTGAAGTTACTGATACTGAATTTTAATTCTTCTGCCAAAAGATTATAGAAGTTGACTGTAGAGCTGAGAACTCACTTTAGCAGGAAGAAACACCTTAGAGCCAGGAATCTGTTAACTGAGCTAAGAAGAAGGCTAAGTCAACCCCAAAGAAAATTAAGAGCTATCATTTAAGACTCCACTGTCTGGTCACAAGAGACAAGGAAACAGGAGGAGAGGGTTTACTTCATGTGCTAGAAAATACCAAGCCGTATGTGAAATAGGAGCAGAAAAGATAAAGTTCTGTGAGTTTGTGGCAGGTACGAACTATAGAGACAATTTAGAAAGCCTTTTGACAGGTTCTTCTACCTCCTCCCCCTGCACAGCACAGGGGCATGGGGAATAGGAGCTGAGATCAGTCCATAACAGCACCTCTCTGTGCTCCTTCCTTCTCACACTCTCCCCCTGCTCCAGTGTGGGTCCTCCCCATGCGATAGTCCATCACAAACTGCTCTAACATGGGTTGTCCACAGGCCACAGTTCTTTCAGGATAAATGTGCTCCAGCATGGGCTGTCCATGGGCTGCAGGGAATAACACTTCCACTGAGGTGTCTCCCACAGGGTGCAGGGGAATCTCTACTCTAGTGGCTGGAGCGCGCCTCCTCCCCTTCTTCACTGACCCTGGTGTCTGCAGGGCTGTTTCACATATTTCTCACTCCTCTCTCTCAACTGTTGTGCAGCATTTTTTACCATTTCTTAAATAAATTTTCCTAGAGTTGGCACCATCTTGGCTGAGCAGCTCAGCTGTGCTCTGCAGTGGGTCCATTGGAGCCAGCTGGAACCGTCTGTGTCTGGCACAGGGCAGCCCCAGCCTCACCTCACAGAAGGTACCCTTGCAGACCATCCTAGCTGCCAAAATGTTGCTTTGTAGGTCCAATACACTATGATATTGGGTCACTTTCACAGTAACCCGAACTTCAAAAAGTATCTCCAAAGGGTTTCATATTGTACCCTGACTTAGGCTGCTCAGGTTGCTTGGGAGCTGGTACTCCAAAATTCTGAGAGTAAGTTTTTCTGGTGGCTGACAGTAGTGGCGTAGGCATCCAGGTAATAGCAGCACTCCTGAGCATCGAATGGCATGTACAGTGTTTGTTCTAGGACTGGATAATCTTTCCAAGCACAGCTCAGGAGACACAACTCAGGACTGATTTTTGTCCCATGGAGGGCCCTGAATTATGCATGCACCAAGATGTGAATTATGCAACAGAGATTTAGCAATTATCTCTTCCTTTTGATGGCCCTGACAAAGTAATTTGCTGAGGTGCTCCTCCATTTCCTGAGGAAGTCATAGTAAATTGCTAGCTATGTGGCAAGACTCTGAGGGATCGACTGGAAATAAGAACACTGTATTGTATTGCAGGAAGTTGTGCTCTTATATCCTTGCATTTACATGTGTAAAATGTAAAAAGCTGTGTAGCAGCAGAAAGCAGGAGGTATGGATCTGGCTGTGAACACAAGTTGTGCCCTGCTTGTCTTTCCATCAGAGGAGGCTGGGAACAACTGGCCCCTCCATGACTAGCAGAACTTCCCAGCCTTTAAGGCATGTAAAATCTGGAGGGAACTGGCAAAAGGTTTCAAACTGTTTCAAACCCGAATTAAGAGTCAGTGTTTGAAATTCAAGGCAGTCTCCCAAAAGGGGTGCCAGTAAGGAACTGGGAACCATGTATGATTTTATATTTATGTTTGTAAGGTTGGGCATGCACTTGCTTTTAGCATGATATTCAAGACAACAACATGGATAAACTTATGTGTTGGGATGGTGGCAGATCAGATCCTGGACTTTTCAAATTAGACATGCAAAAGTGCTGGACATCATGTCCAAGTTTCTGCAGTATGGCTCTCGCGGTGCAGAACAGAAGTTAAAGCATTGCTGTACCTCAGAGAGATTTCATCAAGCTTAGTAAATTATTATGAAACAAGGAGATGCAACAATATTTTTTGTTAAAGAGAAGTCTCAGAGGAAATTAATGCATTTATATTCATGGCAGGAGTGCATTTGAACATTCGGTGTTTTTAAATGGAGAGCATTCAGTGGTATGGATACCAAGCATTCCTCTGCATACTGGGTAAAGCAGCAGTGTTGTGACATTTCAGTATGTGGCTCTCTTTAAGAGACCCTTAATCATTTAAAGAAACTGACAACTTAAAATTTGGAAAATGTCAGATCAAGTATATATGGACAGACTTAATCAATCTTTTCATTGGGAAATACATATACAAATACATGAATAAGAAATCCTACTGAAAAAGTACACCTACAATATTTGGAATATCCATGTAAAAGGAAAAAAAAAAACCCCAACCCCAAAACTTTTGTATGGGGCATACACTAATGTGACCACATTAGTGAACCATACCAGGTGTCTTCATTAGAAATAAACCATTAGTGCTCAATTACTTAATTCTCCTGATCTTTAGCAGAAGTATATGGTATCATGATAATTTTCACTATTATTACAGATATTAAAAAATAGGTTCACATTAAATGACACACTTCAATTCAGCTGCTCATGCAAAATCCTGCTTATTTTTTTTGTGATTGAAGATACTTTCATACACAAGAAATTCTACCATGTCTTTCTATACACACAGACTTCAAATACAGAGACTCTGCTCTCCCCTCTCTCCATCTTCTAGATGTCAAAATTTTATTTAAAAAATTAAATTGGATTATTGAATTTGGACAAAGTATTGAGTTTTAATTGAAGAAAAGAAAAAGAAAATCTTAGATTAGGATAAAATAAGAATTTCTGTTTTAAAAGTCCAGGAAATGTAAGTCAAAGGGCACTATTAACTTTCGACTTTGGCTTTGGCTGTAAATACTAGACAGGAAAATATTGTGTAGAATAGGAATGAGTGCTACTTCCAGTTTATTTTCATTTCATATGGTATACCTAGCAATTTGATAAATCATTTAAAATATATGCTGACACTGAGGAAGTACATGCATACATATTCAGAAGGAGAAAACTATTTACTTATTCTTTATATTATTAAATTTTATTACTGAGCTCTAGAAATGAGATAAATCTAGAAATGTGAGGAACACAGAGTGCCTCAAGTTATAAAGAGAAGTATGTGCATGTGCCTTGCTTTGGTATATTCTGTTGCTATGTAAACGTTCCAGAGTTGCATCCATAAAGCAGGAAGACAAATAGTTATTGTGAATTATTTGAGATCACACAGCTCTGTGAGACAGATCTGGCAATTAAGCAAAATTTTCTTGGGTATAGGAATAGAGATGGATTATGCTTGATGAGATATCCTATGGTGCACAGCAGAGATTTACCTTCAAAATGATGTAATTGAGGGTTTCTCATACTGATTTTTAAAATAATGTCTATTTTAAAGCTGTTTTTTTACTCAGTACATCACAGTGATGTGACATATTTCAAACCTGAAAAAAGCTTCTTATGACTGATGATTCCAAAACATGAATTCTCCTGTTAGAAAATGAAGATACTGTTATATAAGAAGCGAACCAACTTGTCATAAATGGTTATGTATAAATAAACAAATAAATGTCTTAAAGTCATTCTTCCACTAGGTAAGAAATATTTACTGTTGCAGTGCTGTGGTTTTGAGGGTTTTGTTTGTTTGTTTATTCAGATTTAAAAAATTGTTTTAACAATCAGCACTTCAAAAAAAGTTTAGGGCCCCATATACAGCTTGCAAATGAAAATGGCAGTGTGTATGTCTCTACCTGTGTTAGAGAAGCCTCGATTATAATACAGATACATGTTGCTTCCTTCACTATATACTATTTCTTTCACACCTTTAAAGGATCCAGGATTCTGAAGTAATTGTATTATGTAATAGGGAGCATTGTGGAAAGTTGCTTGCAAAGGATGATATGAATGCTCGTTCTCTGTTGTAGTTACATGGCATGTCTTCACAAAAAAATGAACCAGAATATGATATAATTTCTTCCTTTTGGAAGAATGCACCCTAGGGAGTCATCTGGGCCAAAAAAATTTGAATAAGGAAGGGAGAGGTAAGAGTCATCAGAAAAAGTAGTAAATCCATTGTTTGGGTCCTTGAGTGACACTTAAAATATCAGTTTGATTCTTTGATCTCTGATTCAGAAGTAGGATTCACATATGCATTTTTCATGTGTGGGAACCTAGACATTAAACTGTTACATCTAAATTCTGATAGACTTTTCTTATAAGATTTCATTTTTTCATTATGTAGTCAGATTTTAACTTCATTTTGGGGTAAAGAAGGAAATCCTTTAAGGTTTTCTTTTCCAAGAATATTCATTTCCAACGAGTCAGAATCAGCACATGGGGAGAAAATGAGGCATGGACAATAGCAGGGTTGTATTTTCTAACTAGTGAACACTGCAAGCCTTCCAAGAATGGTTAAATATTTGAGGAAGGAGGATATAAAAGAATGGGCAAAGTGAAACTTTTGAGACTTCAACTCTTGGCTGGAGTGAATTTTTGTATAAGAAACACAGATGATGGCTTCCGTGGCTTTGAGGATCATGCTGAAGAATTGAATAGTCACTGACATCTTAAGAAAAGCAGTGCTGTCATTTAAAATCTTAGGGAATTGTCTGTTTCATGCTTATATAGGAGCTGTAAGTAAGAGTGTGATCATAACTTCCCCAACTTCCATTTCCAATTTAAATTGCCCCCAACAAGGTTGGCTAGTTGCTGTGCTGTGTCTTTGTACTATAAAGTATACCTAATTCTGTGGTTTGTAAAATCCTGCTGGTCATTCTTAAGAAGAAAACAGGATTATTATAGTGGCTAACATTACCCAACATTAAAAAAAAAACCAAACCCAAATCCATTGTGCAGCAATTCCACTCTGGGAAGCTGTCAGTAAATTAAAAATAATACTTCTTCAGTTAGGGATTCTTGATTATTGTGTAGTTGTTGTGCAAAAGTCTGTATTCAGTACATTCTAGTACTTCTGTGTGCGTACAATCTGAGATACAGTTATTAATCTATAAAATCTATAAAATGTCAAAGTGTAAATTCATTATTAATTAGTAATATTTGAAATGAAAACTCAAACTCCTTTAATACAGTAAATCCTTCTTAATTAGTAGCCTTCCTTACTTCTTGAAGTAATCTGTTCTTCAGTGGAAATTCTGCTTGGAAACTAATTCCATGTAGGCAGCTTCTCTATGTTTCAAAACTCTTTTTCAGTATGTAACTACTGAGTTTGAGTTTACAAAGTAGTATGAGGTTTAATTTTGTCCGAAATAGTGTGTATTATGAAAAAGTAGTAAAATTCAGGGAAAAAAGCACATAATTTACAATTGTTAGGAAACAAAATCTAGAAAACCAGCATTTATCCATCAAATTATCCATCATTATTACCATCAAAATGATAACCATGGATGTTCTACAGTGGCAGTGTAACTTTTATTAAATATGAAATTGGTACAGTTCTGTGAACTTGGAACATTTTACACTAGCTATTGATAATAGCTAATAGTTTGTAACTATGTTACTGTGATGGTGGTCTTCTTTGATGTGTATAATTGCCTTTTTTTCTTTGAGCCTCACTTTTCAGCTGCATTCTTTCCTCTGAGCTGTGCACTGTTTTTACTGTGTTGAAACAACTTAAAAATTTCATGCTAAGATTATGATTTTGACCTGTTAAACATGTGTGAGACATGTGAGACAACATCTGACACACCAAATTATCACACATATTGAAAAAAGAACTAAATTCGTAGAACTGTTGCAACAGTTAATGCTCAGTGACCAAATAACATCTTTTCAAACAGGGGAATTGAGAAGTGGCACGTTGTCATCAAAGTATTACTGTCATGTAATGGCAATATGTTTTGTAATAGTTTTTACATTCGGTGTTTTCTACTTTGATAAGTTACCACGCAAGATACTACTGGTACTTGAACTTTTATTAAAACTAAATGTAGTAATTGGAGAAAATCACATTCTAACATGTTGGTATTGCTGAAACTTGATTTTGTCCGATTTGTCAGTGGGCAGCAGATAGAGCACCAGTGAGAATTACAGTCAGACTCAATAAAATTATTTCATTGAATATCCAGTATTCTTTTAAAGTGTAATTTAGTTTTACATATTCTTTATAGTCCTTTAATCTTTACAGGCCTGAAGTAGTCATAATTGACTTGTAATAACCCACAGTTGCTGTTCTATAGAAAGTACTTATTAAGTTAGTATGTAGGTCCACTAATTCTAAACCACTGCAGATGACTTGCTTGTTGTATTGGTTTTTCTTTTTTTTTTTTTTTTTCTAGATTGTTTTGGATAATTATGACATTAACTCAAAACCTGGAAGACCTTATTCCCTTCTAGAAGGATGAACTCTGCAAATAATTGAGAAATATTCTCATTAAAGCCTAATAATGAAACTAAAAATCAAAACCATCACCCTACATCTTTCATTGTTTATCTTTTTGGTACTTAATACAATAAAGCAGATAGTAGAAAAGGACAGAGAAGTGGGCAGATGGATCACTAACTGGAAAAAATAATTTGATTTTTAAAAATGCAAATACTCACCTAACCATTGAGGACATTGTGGTAGAATTATTTTGGAATAAGTATTTTACTAACACTGTCTCCTTCAGAGTGCCATCATGCTCTTGACTGCATGAAGAGCTCTGAACAATTACTGCTTTAGCAGGGTGAATGGATGATAGGAAAGAACATCAGGTGTTAAAATGCAGGTGGCATTAAAACTACAGATTAATTAATTGTTAGTTATACATGGAGAATTTCAGTGTGTTTTATGTTCTTTACAAGTTCTGCAGTAGAGGGAGGAGTTTCACTGTAATGTTTTGAAACATCATTTGTTACCTAAACCTGTGCTGAAAAAAAGGTTTAAGGATTTTGTTAGAAGCAGTCATCAATCATTGTACTAGAATGTAAGATACCTCACTGTTTTTTTCACTATAAATTTAAAAACAGTGATAGCAAAAGGCCTTACTTATGGCAAAACATAGGATCCAGTACTGGTAGCTCAGGTGAGAAAATCTTAGAGCAAGGATATTCCCTAAAATCACAAAAATATACTAATTTCAGTCAAAAGTTCAGCTTAAAATTCTTTTGCTGATGTAACTGAAGTATAAAGGTTTTTATAAAGTACATGTTTGTAATAATAAAGTATGAGTACAGGTGAAGTAGCAAATGCGATTCTGGAGGACTAAGCAACTTAGTATGTATAAATTCAACAGAGCTATCAAAATTGTTGAAACAGCATGAAAATTGGAACTTCTCTGTATCTACCTGAGGAAACAAAATAATTTCTAACATTTAAAATCCTAAAAAGATTAAAACAGTGGAGTTCTAAGAAATGTTGGAAATCAAGGTCAGACTCAAAAAGAATTTTCACATTCACCATCTATTAACAGCTGTAAAATTGCTGCTGCCTTACACATACTGATTTTGTTAGTTGTCAATTTTTTAAATAGAATAAAAGATGGGAAAATTGCTTTTCTGAAGAATTCATTTCTTTATTCCAAGAAAATTCAAAGAGGCTGCATATTCATATGATCTAAAAAATAAATACACCCACCCAAAATAAATTTTTTCTTCCAGAGTATGTCATTCTTTAGTCCTTGCCACTTGAGTTGTTATGATTCTATTGCCTTTGGTAAACTCTCTTCCTCTACCCCCCTACCTGCCCGACCCCCTGAATTAGGAAGAACAAAAGCAAATTAGAGTAGAAAAGCTTTTCTACTAAGAGATTCAAATGAGAGCAAATGGTTTTAACCATTTAACCTTATTAGAAATTTTGTATTATCAGTCTGTGCAGAAACTAGTGTAATTTTAATTAAAATGATGGTGTAAACACATAAAAGCTTGCAAAGATCTCTTTACAGGTTAGTATGGGAATAATATGACCTTCAGAATAGATTTAGTGTTGAGATAATGCAGCCTTCTATTAGGCAAAACCAGCTCAATTGTCTTAAAATGTCTTTATTGAGTCAGCAGCTTTCTTGTGTACCTTTTTAAAGGCATTTGTTAATCAGGCAACCCAACATTATACTGCATGTAGCAGGTGCAAGTCGCAGGGCAGGCATAAGCGTTGGTTAATGTTTTAGAATCATTGCATATACTGTTTATGCCAAGGTAGAAATCTAACTGTCTTCAGTAGGCTTATGTGAACTTCATTAAACAGGCTCATGAGCTGTGAATGACCTGTTATGCCCTGTCCTGTATGATCTTTGAGTAATTTCCTATGTATAAATTTATTGTTGATGAGGCTTTTGCAGAGTGCATGGTTCTGACTTGTGAATACTTACTACAGGTTCAGGGAACAGAGATCTTCCCAGATGCAAGGTAACAGACATGAACAAGTGCTTTACCTTTATTAACATTATTTATGGGCGAAGTCTACTGCTGAATGAAAGTACAGGGTCGCTAATGTGGTAGAGGACCGTTGTTTCCTTACTCCTCATAACTTCACATCATGCTTGCAAAGTCTGAGGCTTTCAAAGATGCAATTATAGATACAATTCTAAGAACTGTATAAGAAATTCAACACTTTTGTGGTTTTTTTACCTGAAGGTTTATGCCAAAGGTTGTAGTTCTGCATACATGGGAATACATGCTGAGCTATGAATGAGGTTCAAAATATGTATTTACCAAAATGGCCTGTTATTTTATACAGCTGTTAGAAATAATGAGTGTAATATTTTTCAATGAGTTTGTAATATTGTACTTCAATTTTGTTTAATTTAAGTGACAGCTTAGTGACAACTTTCTTTAAATATATGATCAAAGGAAATTTTTTTTAAGGAGACAGTTATGAATTGATTTAAAACCTAGAAGTGATCAGCAGTCTTCTTCAGATTGTTTTCTACTTTATAGGAGTGTTTCAGTGGAACAGGGAGTGTATGCAGAAGGAATAGCATCTGTTCTCACAGTTAGAGATGCTATTTGTGCTAATACAAATATAATTTACATTTTTTTATGGTTTATTACCAAATGCTTTGGAATCAGTTTGGGGGGGAAAAACATCGTAACTGTGTGTTTCGCTATTATTCACCATTCCTATTTTTATTTGATTATCATTTCACCATTGTAAGAATAGAATTGGTCTGATTTATGACAGTAACAACACCTACAAACAGGAGAACAAATGTTTGTTTCATATGCTGTGGTAATCTCATGTGACTCCCAAGTACTGCAACCCATTTGACCCTATAACAGTAGTAGTTGTAGTCATAAGGGAATTCCTGTTTTGGTTTTCTTAGGTTGTGGTTATGCAGAGAAAAGTCATCTTAAGGGCTGCAAAAAATAGAGAATGAATTTGTTAATAGACAATACTCTGATTACTGCCACTCTTTATATAGCTAGAAGAGTTTAGAAGTACAAAAGGCTGACTGATCTCCACAATGCTTTACTTAAACCGGTTGTTAACTGGGGCTTAAAACAAAGTTTACGTGAAACATACTGAGCTTACATATGTTTGCTAGAATAGTGGATGGTATTATTTTTATGAGAATAATTGCTTTAAGGTCTACTAGTTGATTTCATAATGATGGCACAGAAAAAGTCAAAAAGTGATGTGCTGATTCCTATTTTAGCAGGTGATCTGTGAATGCATATTTTAAAGAACAGCTTTCTTATTGCTGGAGTGCACTGCTGAACATCTGTTCTTGCTTTGGGATGTACACAAATCTAGTAATTATTCTTGGTATCACTAATTTTAAAGTATTTAGTGCCTCAAAACCACTAAGGAGTAGAAACACTGCAAGGTGATGTATGGGCTGAATAAGCAAGCTGGTTGAAGAGATGCTTCGTGCTGTTTGGATTAATTTGTCATCAGTCGTAGAACACATAAGTAACACACAAGTAGATTACAATTATACACTTTATATAAAGATGTGTTGACATCAGCCAGCAACTAAGCACCCAGTCAACCACTCACTCCTCCCACCTACCTCTCCCCTCCCTCTAGTGGGACGGGGTACAGAACTGGGAAAGAAGGAGAGACAAAAAGTTACAGGTTGAGATAACGACAGTCTAATAAGTCAAGAAAAGAGGAAAAAAAGAACAAGTGACACAAAGGCAATTACTCACCATCTCCAACAGTGCATCAATGCCTAGCTCATCTCTAAACATTTTCTACTTTGTTTCCATTTGGTCAGTTTGGGTCAGCTGTCCTGGCTGTGTCTCCTCCCAGGCTCTTGCTCACCCCTGGGCTACTCCCTGGGGGTGGGGCAGAGGGGGCCTTGACTCCGTGCAAGCACTGCTCAGCAATAGCCAAAACACTGGTGTGTTCTCAATGCTGTTTTGGTCACAAATGTAGAGTATAGCACCATACGGGATGCTATGAAGAAATTTAACTCTATCCCAGCCAGAGCCAGTACAAGTATACATTTATCCCCAAACGGTATTTTCAGACTACAATGCACAAATCTGTTACAATGCAATTTATTAGACAGTCTTAACATCTTTAGCGCTTAGTTGCTACTTCCTATTTTTGTATGCACAGAGCTTTATTAGATCTCTAAAGTGCTTTCAAGCACAGTTCTGTTATGCAAAGTAAGTTACGGTTTCTGTATGCTTCACTGAGACAGCTTCCTTTGAAATTACCCCCAGCTGTGTTGGTTTTATACTTATGTACTGCGAAGGTGAGTGATAGAGGAGACAATCTAGCTTTTGCTGTTGTGCCTTGGAGAGATATTCTAGACATGGAAACTGTGTAAACAACAGAGACAATTAGAAAGTGCTCTTAACTTCACCAATACAGTGGAATGACTGTCACAAATCGTTAGTGTAGAGGAGCTGACGCTGGCACTAGTAGTTACTTATTATGCAGACACTGATTATGGATTCACAGTCCAACATTTCCAGGTCTGAAAATTGAAGGGTTTTTAGATACTAAAGTCAATATTATTTATTTATCTTTTGGTTTTGTTTCTGCTGTGATTGGAATTGGGTGACCTTTCAAAATATTTTGAAAAAATGTTACCTGCCCTTGACTCCTGTTATCTGTAGGAAATTTGTATTTTTACATCCAAATTATTTGCAGCATTTCTTGAAACAGCTTAAAAACTTAGCAAAAATTTGCAAATATATGACTGTAAGTTGAAAGGACAAATGCCATACAATTTAGACATCAAAGTCTGCTTTCAGTTTTTGAGGAACTCTATCTAACAATTTAAATTACCATTGCTGTCCATCTGTTACACTAGGAAATATATGAGTTACTATCCCCTGGTAAAGAGTAATTAATTCCCCTACTCTTTTGCATTTTTTCCCCTCTTAGACAACAAGAATAGATGAAAGGAAAAACTCATTCAGGTAAAAAAAATTGGAAATTTACTATAACCCCCCCAAACCACTGTAGTAAGGAGCATCTAAAAGCTATTTTGATGTAGGAAATTAATGTTTCCCCTGGAACACAGCATGGCAATTCCTTTCCTTAATAGAAACCAAGAAGGACATGTTGCTTTCAAGATTAAGCAGTGCTCAGACTCTATCTTATTTTTTCTTATTTCTAATGTCCATTATGTCCCTTTCATATGGTAAATCATCTAAAGAAACAGCAGTGCATGGTGCTGTATACATTATAGTTGATCTGAGCTGTTCTTAGTCCTAGATAAATTACAGCTAACAGCCAAAACCAAATAAGAAATAGAAGAGCATAACAATCTATGTAATAAATGAACACTCTACGGTAACAAGTATTCTTAGAGATATAGCTAAGAAGAATTAAATTTTATTTTCAGTAAATTAAAGGCCTTAGTATTCTGAAGGTATTAAAAAAAAGAAAAACCTGAAAAACCCCAAACTCTCAAGTCCCCAAACCCAGTTCCTTCAGTCTCAGTATGAAATATTTTGCCAAACAGAAATCCAATTTATTATTGCAGCTTCACTGGAATCATCGTAAGTCCACATAAAAAAAATCTGACCTTTTTCACACTCTCAAAACGATGGAGAAGATCAGTTGCTGAGCCTAAAGACATATTTGAGTATTCTCCTTGTTACACTCAAAATGAATATTATGTTTTCTAGCTGTAATCTTATGTACATTGTTAAGCCAGCTCTGGATCTGTAGTTTCCTGTATGCTTGCTTGGTGGATACTGCCGTTAGGTTACTAAAAAATGCACTAGCATTGCTAAGCTGCACTAGCATTGCAGTGAGGTTGATCCTGTTCTGAAATTCCTCATCTGCACTGAGGTCCTATACAAAAACTTTCTGTGAGAATGAATGCAAATGTTGAATGAGGAAAGCCTTACCCCAACTCTTAGTTTTTTTTACTGTTTCTCACACCTTTTTTCTTTCATATAATGATTATCCCTGCTTTGCCTTGGCTCCTCAGAGAATTTGAGTCTTGAATATACATACGAATAACAAGTATTAGCAAGTTAGATTCATAGAATCATAGAATCGTTTAGGCTGGAAAAGAGCTTTAAGATCATCAAGTCCAACCGTTAACCTAACACTGCCATCCCGAAACAGCAGTGCATGGTGCTGTATACATTATAGTTGATCTGAGCTGTTCTTAGTCCTAGATAAATTACAGCTAACAGCCAAAACCAAATAAGAAATAGAAGAGCATAACAATCTATGTAATAAATGAACACTCTACGGTAACAAGTATTCTTAGAGATATAGCTAAGAAGAATTAAATTTTATTTTCAGTAAATTAAAGGCCTTAGTATTCTGAAGGTATTAAAAAAAAGAAAAACCTGAAAAACCCCAAACTCTCAAGTCCCCAAACCCAGTTCCTTCAGTCTCAGTATGAAATATTTTGCCAAACAGAAATCCAATTTATTATTGCAGCTTCACTGGAATCATCGTAAGTCCACATAAAAAAAATCTGACCTTTTTCACACTCTCAAAACGATGGAGAAGATCAGTTGCTGAGCCTAAAGACATATTTGAGTATTCTCCTTGTTACACTCAAAATGAATATTATGTTTTCTAGCTGTAATCTTATGTACATTGTTAAGCCAGCTCTGGATCTGTAGTTTCCTGTATGCTTGCTTGGTGGATACTGCCGTTAGGTTACTAAAAAATGCACTAGCATTGCTAAGCTGCACTAGCATTGCAGTGAGGTTGATCCTGTTCTGAAATTCCTCATCTGCACTGAGGTCCTATACAAAAACTTTCTGTGAGAATGAATGCAAATGTTGAATGAGGAAAGCCTTACCCCAACTCTTAGTTTTTTTTACTGTTTCTCACACCTTTTTTCTTTCATATAATGATTATCCCTGCTTTGCCTTGGCTCCTCAGAGAATTTGAGTCTTGAATATACATACGAATAACAAGTATTAGCAAGTTAGATTCATAGAATCATAGAATCGTTTAGGCTGGAAAAGAGCTTTAAGATCATCAAGTCCAACCGTTAACCTAACACTGCCATCCCACCACTAAACCATGACCTAAGTACCTTGTCTAGACGTCTTTTAAATACCTCCAGGGACCACTTCCCTGGGCAACCCATGTCAGTGCTTGACAACTTTTTCAGTGAAGAAACTAACATCTAATCTAAACCTTCCCTGGTGCAACTACCTTTTAGGTAGTTGTAGAGTGATAAGGTCTCCCCTCAGCCTCCTTTTCTCCAGGTTAAACAATCCCAGTTCTCTCAGATGCTCCAGACCCTTCACCAGCTTTGTTGCTCTTCTTTGGACATATTACAGCACCTTAATGTCTTGTAGTGATGGGCCTAAAACTGAACACAGTATTTGAGGTGCGGCCTCACCAGTGCTGAGTACAGGGGAAGGATGATTTCCGGGGTCCTGCTGGCCTCACTGTTTTGATACAAGCCAGGATGCCATTGGCCTTCTTGGCCACCTGGGCACACTGCTGGCTCATGTTCAGCCGGCTGTCGACCAACACTCCCAGGTGCTTTTCCATCAGGCAGCTTTCCAGCCACTCTTCCCCAAGCCTATGGCATTGCATGTAGTTGTTGTGCCCCAAGTGGATTGGGGACCCAGCATTTGACCTTGTTGAACCTCATAAAATTGGCCTCTGCCCATTGATCCAGCCTGTCCAGATCCCTCTGCAGAGCCCTCCTCCCCTTGAACAGATTGACACTCGTGCCCAATTTGATGTCATCTGCAAACTTATGGAGGGTGCACTCAATCTCTTCATCCAGATCGTTGATAAAAATGTTAAACAGAACTAGCCCCAGAACTGAGCCCTGGGGAGCACCGCTTGTGACCGTCTGCCAACTGGATTTAACACCATTCACCACAACTCTTTGGGCCCAGCCATCCAGCCAGTTTTTTACCCAGTAAAAAGTACAACTCTCCAAGCCATAAGTAGCCAGTTTCTCCAGGAGAATGCTGTAGCAAGCAGTGTCTAAGGCTTTACTAAAGTCCAGGTACCCTATATCCACAGCCTTTCCCTCATCCACTAAGCAGGTCACCTTGTCATACAAGGACATCAGGTTAGTCAAGCAGGACCTGCTGTTCATAAACCCATGCTGACTGCGTCTGATCACCTGATTGTCCTGTATGTGCTGTGTGATGACACTCATGATGATCTGCTCCATGGCCTTCCCTGGCACTGAGGTCAGACTGACAGGCAGTTCACCAGATCCTCCTTCGGGCTCTTCTTTTAGACGCGCATCATATTTGCTAACATTCAGTCAACCAGGACCTCCTCAGTTAGGCAGGACTGCTGATAAATGATTGAAAGTGGCTCAATGGGCACTTCTGCCAGCTCCCTCAGTACCCTTGGGTAGATCCTATAGACTTATGCGTGTCTAAGTGTTGTAGTAGGTTGCTAACCATTTCCTCCTGGATTGTGGGGGCTTCACTCTGTTCCCCATCCCCGTCTTCCAGCTCAGGGGGCTGGGTACCCCAAAACCAAATGGTCTTGCTATTAAAGACTGAGGCAAAGAAGGCATTAAGTACTCAGTCTTTTCCTCAGCCTTTGTCACTATGTTTCCACCACATCCAGTAAAGAATGGAGATTCCCCTTAGCCCTCCATTTGTTGCTAATGTATTTATAGAGACATCTTTTATTGTTCTTTTACGACAATAACCAGATTAAGTCCTAGTTGGACTTTGGCCTTTCTAATTTTCTTCCTGCGTAACTTCACAACATCCTTGCAGTCCTACTGGGTTGCCTGTCCCTCCTTCCAAAGGTCATAACCCCTCTTTTTTACTCTTGAGTTCCAGCAAGAGCTCTGTTCATCCAGGTTGGTCTTCTTCCCCACTGGCTCATCTTTCAGCACATGGAGATGGCCTGCTCCTGCGCCTTTAAGATTTCATTCCTGAAGAATGTCCAGCCTTCCTGGGCTCCTCTGCCCTTCAGGACTGCCTCCCAAGAGACTGTGTCAACCAGACCCCTAAACAGGCCAAATTCTGCCGTCTGGAATTCCGAGGTAGCAGCTCTGCTAACCACATTCCTTACTTCTCTCAGAATTGAAAACTCTAGACAGCCACCAACCAGCACATCACCCACAAGCCCTTCTCTGTTTACAAACATGTCCAGCGGGTGCCTTCCCTAGTTGGTTCCCTCACCAGCTGTGTCAGGAAGTTATCTTCCACATGCTCCACGAATGTCCTAGACTGTTTCCTCCTGGCTATATTGTATTTCCAGCATGCATCTGGTAAATTGGAATCCCCCCCGAGAATAAGGGCTAGCGATCGTGAGAATTCTCCCAGCTGCTTATAGAATATTTTATCTGCCTCTTCATCCTGGTTGGGTGGTCTATAACAGACTCCCACCATGACATCTGCCTTGTTGGCCTTTCCTCTCATTCTTACCCATAAACACTCAACTCTGTCATCACCCTCACTGAGCTCTAGAGTCAAAAGCTCTCTAATATACAGGGCTACCCTACCACCCCTCCTTCCTTGCCTATCCCTTTTGAAGAACTTACACCCATTCATTGCAGTACTCCAGTTGTGTGAGTCACCCACCCATGTTTTGTGAGTGCTGCACAATGGCTTCCAACACCTGCTGTTTGTTGTCCATGCTGCATGCGTTGGGATAGATGCACTTCAGTTTGTTTATTGATGCTGCCACCTTTTTTTGGGGAGAAGCCCTAATTCCTATGTGACTGTACTCAGGTGCTTCTAATAGTTTCTAACGCATCAATAACCCTCACGTCTTTGCTGCCGTGTGGATCTCCATCCCCTACGCCCACTGAGATGGCAGACTTAAGGACCTTGCTAGCTCACCATCCCTCAAACATTGGTCTGCCACCCCCAGGTTTATCTCTAGCAAGCCTGGTTTTATCTCTTTCCCCCCTTCATATCTAGTTTAAAGCTCTTTCAAAGAGCCCTGCTAATTCCTGCACAAAGATCCTTTTCCTCCTTTGAGACAGGTGTACCCCATCTGTCACCAGCAGTCCTGGTGTTGTGTAGACCAACCTGTGATCAAAAAGTCAAAATTAGCACGTGTTCTGGGTTATATTCTGTCATTGAAAACAGCGACACTGAGACAACGCTGCTCTGAGCATGAATTAGTACATGACATGATTAGATATAAAGTTTTTATATTATTTATATATTTATATAATTTATATATAATTTATAATATTTATATATTAAAGTTTTCCTTACTACTAACTAAGATGCGAATGCATTAATGTGTTGTTATATACCAAGACTTTAAGTTCAGCTACCTAAATTCCTGTAAACTTGTGCAGCAGGAACAAACCAGTATCTTTTCAACTTCCTCCTTTTTATCCCACAATAATATATTAAAAATTATGATGATGATGATGGTCTTTTCCAACCTAAACGATTCTATGATTCTGTGATTCTATGATGATGATGACGATGATAATAATAATAATACATTCCTGAAGTAGCACGTTTAGCTTTACCACAGTAGCTGCTAACATAGAACTGGACTGAAAACTTTGGAAATGTTGGTACTTAAAAATACATACTTAGGGATTTTGGCTCCCCCTAGTGAAAAAATGCACAAACATTCAAGTGATGCGTTGGTTCACCCATTGAGATATGAAGGGGAAAATCATTCCAGGGTGTCTGACTAATGCATTGTAGCAGCTCTATCTGCTATACAAGGTGATCAATGTGGGACTTTGCTGACATAAGTTTCAATACTGGATGATCTTTGTTAAATAGACATCTTTTTCTATATTTTCCTTAAGAGTGTTTTTTTTCCTGTACAAGTATATAGAATAAAAGGCTGCTTTAAGCACTTGATTGACAGTTGATTTTATTTAAAAATTTTTAGCAGCTACTCCTGCTTGTGAATTCTCAAAATAATGAAAAGAATGGAGAAGAGAATTAGGTGGAGTGTGGAAAAAAAGCAGAATTAAAAAAAAAAAGGGCTCTGAGTACACCTATTGTGCTTCTAGTTGTCCTTAAATCAATTTATTTTCCTTTTTCCTTTTTCCTTTTTCCTTTTTCCTTTTTCCTTTTTCCTTTTCCTTTTCCTTTTCCTTTTCCTTTTCCTTTTCCTTTCCCTTTCCCTTTCCCTTTCCCTTTCCCTTCTTCTTTTTCTTTTTCTTTCCCTTTCCCTTTCCCTTTCCCTTTCCCTTTCCCTTTCCCTTTCCCTTTCCCTTTCCCTTTCCCTTTCCCTTTCCCTTTCCCTTTCCCTTTCCCTTTCCCTTTCCCTTTCCCTTTCCCTTTCCCTTTCCCTTTCCCTTCTTCTTTTTCTTTTTCTTTTTCTTCTTTTTTCTTTCTTTCTTCTTCTTCTTCTTCTTCTTCTTCTTCTTCTTCTTCTTCTTCTTCTTCTTCTTCTTCTTCTTCTTCTTCTTCTTCTTCTTCTTCTTCTTCTTCTTCTTCTTCTTCTTCTTCTTCTTCTTCTTCTTCTTCTTCTTCTTCTTCTTCTTCTTCTTCTTCTTCTTCTTCTTCTTCTTCT
>NW_009258669.1:583583-599457 GCF_000687185.1 Egretta garzetta
CCTTCCCTTCCCTTCCCTTCCCTTCCCTTCCCTTCCCTTCCCTTTCTTCCTTTTATTTTTCCTTTCCCAGAATAGGAAAATCAAGTGAGAGAAAAAATTAACGGACATAGCAAAAGAACATGTCTAAAAAGAGAACAGTAATACTGACAATATAACAAGATAATGACTACTGTTGTCAAATGTTCAGCTGAAGAACAGCTTGTCAGATCTCAAGCTCTGGTGGTGTGGTATAATCTATTTATTTTTCCTAGATGGCACAGCCTTGCTTACAGTGATTTTAACAATCTTTCAAAACTTTCTACTAATTAGTCTAAATTGCAGAGACGTAAGAAGGTAGAGTTCATGTTGTTTCAGCAAAAGAAATCTACTCTTTTTTTATAGTTTGTCAAGATTTTTTAAAATTTCTGTTCTCTTCCATTCATTTTTTTGTCAGGTCAAGGCACGAAAACTAAAACTTCACTTCCAATTTTCTGCAAAGACTGACAGAAAATAGATTGTTGGAGTTTTTGTTTTCATTCCAACCCATTTAGAACTTAATAAAAGAATACTTTATGCAAACTTATTTTTTCCCAAATAAGCTTTCTTTTTAAACACAGTGATTAGCCATCTCCAATAAATCTTTCATTGTATTATTCAAGAACGTAAATAGTTTAAAATAAACATAAGAAGGGTGGGAATAAGGACTAAATGTATTGCTTGTCTGAATATTCCTATTTTTTTTCCTTTAGGTGCATCTCTAGTAAATCCATTCTTCTTAATCTATTGTAAATTGTCCCAAAGGCATACACCAATTCCAACAGGAATTATTTGAAAGGTAGAAGGGTATGGTTAATTTCTGGGTAGCTCCCAGCTTTTTCTTTGATTGTGAAGTTACAGGGATTTGTGTGTATTATTCAGATAAATTGCTTTTTAATTTGGATTCCTCTGTAGCATACATACATCAGAGTGCAGTAAACTATCTTGAGTTTGAACACTTAAGTGTTCAGAGGACACAAGGAGGAACATAGAAGGAAGTAAATACTGGAATAAAATGTGGCTATCCCTTGGCACCAGCTTTTCCGAAACAAAGAAAAACAGAAGGGCAAAGAAAGACAACAATCTCCTGTCTCTCTCAAGACAAGAGATAACAGGGAACAAGGTGTCTCAATGCTCTCTTGCTTGTCAGCTTCTTTCTGGTAGATAGCTATGAGTAATAGAGAGGTTTAAGACCACTATTTATTCCTTCATTAGCATAATGGGTCTACAGCCTTTTGCTTCATACTGTCTTTTCAGCATTGAAGAGTACCTGCACACCAGTGGACAGGAGCTGAAGGAATGGAAATGCAGTTAATTCATTTCCTTATAAACTATTACACTCTATTTTATTATTCTCAAAGGTCAAGAGAAAGAACACCAACAATCATTTTTGTAAGACATGTTAGCGGTGTGACTGCTGTGTCATAGAGGGAAAGAAGAATGAGAGTTTGCTAATTAAAAATAAAAAATGTAGAGTGACAGATAATTAAGCTGTGTGTCCCATAAGTCCACAAAAGTGTGTCTCAAGGAGAAAAACTGAGAACTTCATAATCTATATGTGTTTGACTGCAGAACACATGGAACTGCTTCCAGGAAAGTTATTAACTTTTCTCCTGAATCAAACAGGAGTAAGAGTGCACAAACCCAAATGTTTAGGTAGGAATTTTATTTGGGTGTGAGAGCGAAGTTTAAGCCTGGGTTTATCAGAAAACTGGCTACTTTCTTAGAAAACTGCCTGCCCACAAGTGAAGGTGTCAGTAAGAAAGAGTTCATGTTGCAGTTTATCTGCGGTTGGAGCTGCATTTTTTCCGAAAAAGAGGAAAATTGATCGTTAGTTCTACTAGGAACTTGGGAAGGGCATATAAGATTGTTGCAATCTGAGGTAAAGTCACAGAGGGTGAGCTGTTCATGACAAGCTGGCCCTTTTAGGTAAAGATGCAAGAGCAGACTTGGGAACTTGGCCCTGTTTTCTTCAGAGACAGAATGACAGTGCTAGGTTTGCCTCCTGTATGAGTAGGAATGAATTCAAAACAAGGAAATGAATTTTGCAGAAAATGAAAGTAGCCGAACTGAAAACTTTGCCTGAAAAGAATATCAATTTATACTTGCTGCTCAGCAGCATGTAAGAGTTGTTGACAGTAATATACAACAGAAAAACTAGAATCAAGTTTGAGTTTGATTTCATTGTAGCCAGTGATTATAAACATGCAACAAAAAAACCTTGTTCTGACAGGTGAGATTTTGACAATTAATAGAGATCGGGGAAGATGATGAAATCTTGGTATGTCACACTGAAGCTAGATTGTAAATCATTCAGTAAATACTGAACTAATGAAGTTATGTGGGGTGGTATTGTAATAATTCATAATATTATTTAGAAGTTTAATAAAGCATCTTGCCCAAGAGCCCAAGATCCTTAACTGCCTGCTAAACATTACAGAAATGAAAAAGAATTTTTCTCTGTTGTTTTTAAGCCTCAGTGGTGCACCTGGATTACATTTTCTCCATCTCAAAGAAGCTAAAAGTAGAGTTTATGAGACCAAAGGGAATACAGCTTAGTGTTGCCTTAAGGGTTAAAGTTAACAATGATGTAAGCAGCCTATGTGCATAAGACTTAGGCCTTGTTGTCTAGTTTGCTGATGCTTTGCTGAAGTCAGTAGTTACTTAGTAGACTTGTAACGGTATTAAATGACGGGAGGAATCGGGAGAGGATAAAGTAAGATAATGACGATTTGTCAAGGTTGCTTGACCAGGAGGAACGAGAACAAACAGCGCATGGAAGATAAAGGAAGAGAAAAACCAGATGGACAGTTGGCAGGACCTGCCAGCCTTGAAAGTTGAAAAATTAAAAGTGAGGAAGACATTTTGCCTTCATCTAAAAGACCCCCAGATGTGACCACCAGAACAGATGGCGCATGTGTAAAAAGGAGGGACAATATGTTAATGGTTTCTTAGAATTCTCCACTTATTCCTAGAAATAATTTGTATAAACCATGAATATTCATATAAAACATGTATTTAAACTGTAAGAGATAGTACAGAGGTATGCATGCTAGGTGGAGCGATCCCCCGTGCATCCGGCGCCGTGAATAAAGAATGCCTGCCTTTTAACACTACATCGGTGTTATGAGGATTATTTCTGATTTTGGTGACATTAGAATGAGAAAAACATGTGCTGGCCATGCAGAGTAACCAAAAATACAATACTTGTGCACAGTGTAATAATTCCAGGTCTATTTGGAATGTTGTCAGTGGTTAACCATACACACACATTCTGCCTTCATTCAGAAAATGAGCTCTAGATTGTATTTCTAAGAATTAGAGAATCTCATTACAAACATTACTGGTGTTTTATAATGGCCCCAATTAAGCAGCAATTGGACAAAGTTAAAAGCTCTGAATAGTTATTGACTTGAGCCACATGGGTAATGTCCTTCCTGTAATTAACCACAGCAAAACTACAGGATGGTTAGTCTCACCTCCGTCCCTGGAAAGGTGATGGAACAGCTCATTCTGGGTGTCCTCTCCAAGCAAGTAGAGGAAAAGAAGGTGATCAGGAGTACCCAGCATGGATTCATCAAGGGGAAATCATACCTGACCAATCTGATAGCCTTCTACGATGGCATGACCAGATGGGTAGATGAGGGGAGAATGGTGGATGTTGTCTACCTTGACTTCAGCAAGGCTTTTGATACTGTCTTCCATAACGTCCTCATAGGGAAGCTCAAGAAACGTGGGTTGGATGAGTGTACAGTGAGGTGGATTGGGAACTGGCTGAACAACAGGGCTCAGAGGGTTCTGATCGGTGGGGCAGAGTCCAGTTGGAGGCCGGTAGCTAGTGGAGTTCCCCAGGGCTCGGTACTCGGCCCAGTCTTGTTCAACTCATTCATCAATGACCTGGACGAGGGGACAGAGTGTACCATCAGCAAATTCGCTGATGACACAAAACTGGGAGGAGTGGCTGATACACTGGAAGGCTGCGCTGCCATTCAGCGGGACCTGGACAGGCTGGAGAGTTGGGTGGAGAGGAACCTGATGAAGTTCAACAAGGGCAAGTGTCGAGTGCTGCACCTGGGGAGGTTGAACCCCATGCACCAGTACAGGCTGGGGGATGACCTGCTGGAAAGCAGCTCTGCCGAGAGGGACCTGGGAGTCCTGGTGGATGACAAGGTGACCCCACCTGGAGTACTGTGTCCATTTCTGGGCTCCCCAGTTCAAGAAAGATGGAGAACTCCTAGAGAGAGTTCAGAGGAGAGCAACAAGGATGATAAAGGGACTGGAGCATCTCCCCTGTGAGGAAAGGCTGAGAGAGTTGGGCTTGTTCAGTCTGAAGAAGAGAAGACTGAGAGGGGACCTCATCAACTCATACAAATATCTGAAGGGCGGATGTCATGAGGATGGAGCCAGACTCTTTGCAGTGGTGCTCAGTGACAGGACAAGGGGAAATGGGCACAAACTGAAACATAAGAGGTTTCAGTTGAATATGAGGAAAAACTTCTTTACTCTGAGGGTGACGGAGCATTGGAACAGGCTGCCCAGGGTGGTTGTGGGGTCTCCTTCTCTGGAGATATTCAAAGCCTTCTTGGACGAAGTCCTGTGTAACATGCTCTAGGAGAACCTGCTTTAGCAGGAGGGTTGAACTAGATGATCTCCCGAGGTCCCTTCCAACCTTTGAGATTCTGTGAAAAGAAAATGCAGATACTGTAATCATAAGTTTTAGCAAATTCTGACCTGTTTTTTTCCTAGGACTCTAAACAAACTGAATATTTCTAATTTATGTTGCAAATGTCAGCTAGTAGACAGGGGATGTGCAGCAAGTCTTGATGCTCTTTGTCAGCTGAGGTGGTGGCAGGGAAATAATAGTGCCTGAGGAATAAAAAAATTGAAGATGGGAGGAGACATAAAGCTGAATGATGCATGGGTGTTTAAAACCCTAAAACTTCATAGAAGCCACATATGGTTCACTCTAAGGTATAATTTAATGGAAGCAGGGAAAGGTGTCCAGTTGAAATGAAGGGCAAGTGTTTTTTGTTTTGACTACTATTATGAGTCAAAGATGTAAGTAGTAGGTTTTTATATGGCTGACATGTGTAGGGAGGTAAATCAATAACTTAATCTGAGCACCTCAGGAAATCTACAGCTCATCCAGTGAATAAACATCATTGGCCTCGTCACTTGAGCTTGTGGCCAAATCTAGTGTTTTTGTACTGTGCACCAGTTAGAACAAACTGCACTTCTGAGCCCTCCAGGTCTGTCTGGAACATACTCTTTCTTTAGGTGCTGGCTTTGTGCCATCTCCCCTCTCTGGGGTGGAGTTATGTAATTAACCTGCTATTAGGCCAGGTCCAGAGCTCCAGTGATCAATTAAGATTACCTCATGAGGGCTGATTTGCTTTCCTCTAATCCTTTCCTCTAGGAGCAGTGACAGCAGTTGCCAGTGATCAGACAGTCTGCAACCAAGAGACAGCTGATCTCAAACCATATGCTGTATAAAAGACTGCCTTACCTTAAACCTTTCCTTGAATCTGGAAAGGGCCAATATTCCTCCATTTCCCTGCTCAGAGCCCATCTTCACACTAGGTTGCCTCCCTGGATAATTTCCAGCTGTGGAGCTCCCTGTGTGGCTTTCCATATACACATCATATAGTTAGCTCTTTTCATTTACAGAACAGGTCTAGACATATATCTGGATGTATGGTGCTGTGAGGACGGGATGCCATCGAGAGAGACCTGGACAGGCTAGAGAGGTGGGCCTGTGTGAACCTCATGAGGTTCAACAAGGCCAAGTGCAAGGTCCTGCACCTGGGTCAGGGTAACCCCCAGTATCAGTACAGGCTGGGGGAAGAAAGGATTGAGAGCAGCAGTACTGCGTCCAGCTCTGGAGCCCTCAGCACAAGAAGGACATGGAATTTGGAGCGGGTCCAGAGGAGGGCTACAAAAATGATCTGAGGGCTGGAGCACCTCTCCTATGAGGACAGGCTGAGGGAGTTTGGCTTGTTCAGCCTGGAGAAGAGAAGGCTGCGGGGAGACCTGATTGCGGCCTTTCAATACCTAAAGGGGGCTTATAGGAAAGATGGGGAAAATCTTTTTAGTAGGGCCAGCTGTGACAAGACAAGGGGTAATGGTTTTAAACTAAAGCAGGGTAGGTCTAGACTAGATCTAAGGAAGAAATTCTTTACAATGAGGGTGGTGAAACACTGGAACAGGTTGCCCAGAGAGGTAGTGGAGGCCCCATCCCTGGAAACATTCAAGGCCAGGTTGGACGTGGCTCTGAGCAACCTGATCTAGTTAGCGGTGTCCCTGCTCCTGCAGGGGGGTTGGACTAGATGACCTCTAGGTTTCCCTTCCAACCCAAAACATTCTATGATTCTATGAATTTAGTCCCTCCACTTCCCACACTGGAAGACGTTTCTCCTCCTTTTTTCCGTTTTGTTATGACTCATATGGGTGATTGGTAGATTCATACAGGAATAATCTCAGAATCCAGTATAATTTAGATACATCTCCATTCACTGTCATAAGAATAGTTCATGAAGTTTTAGAGTGGAAGAGAATGCATAGTGCTTAATTAAGGAATATCTATATTACCACATTTTTTTTTATAATTAAAGTGTTGTTTTTGCAACAAGGTAACTTAAAGCCACATTGTGTTTTCTATATGATCTCTGTTGCACACTAAAATAACTTCTACACCTTCAGGAAATAACATATTAATTTTTCTGGATATCTGCGTTTTTATATAAAGATATTTCTGTTCAGCAAATGCATGGGCACAAAATTTGATTCAATTCAACATTTTAATAGAATTTATTATTAAATGAACACTTCAAGGCAACTAAACATTCTGAAACGGTCTCTTCTGTCTCCTCAACACAGAACCCCCACCCCCACCCCAACTTGGACTGAAGTACCACCTCTTCTTAAGTAATAGAAAATATTAATTTTTAAAACCCTGAAATGATGAATTTTATCTCATTTCTGCCTCTCTTTCCTGTGTATCATGGTGTTGTCTTATAATTTAGATGATGGACCAACTGCTCTGCAAGGAGACACTGAAAGAGCTGGTAGAATAGCTATTATAGAGTAGAAGACTTGGGCAATATAATTAAGGCTTATGACCTCATGAATATGGTGGATAAGACAAATACAGTAAGCACTACTTTTGTCAAGTCCTACAAGACTAGAGTTGGAGGCACTTGCTGAACTAGTAGGGAACTGATAGTAAGAAAATCATTTAAGACTTATAAAACAAAGCACTTTTTTTTCTACAAAACTGGCAGTGAACTTCTGCTGCAGTAGGCTGTAACATCAACAGGTTCAGAAGCGGTTTGAAAAAAATGATGGGCAACGGTCTGTTGATGAACATGAAGTGGAAAAGGTAGGGGTATAACCTAAATAACATCTGGTTTTTCTGCTGTCAGTGAGAGCTGGACACAATGGACCCCTACTCCCATTCTTAATAACCCCCATCCTTTTCTAAGGAATCCTTTGCTGTTGCATGTGACTTCAATGTGCTTGTTTTCCATTGGATTTCTTTCTATTTGCTTCAGGCTGTCACTTTGCCAGTGACGCTGTTCCTTTTGCATACTTATGTGCTGTTTGGGTTGTGTCATAATAATTTCAATAATGAAAACCTTGAGCAGATGCCTGACCCACCTGATATATTCTTCTGCTATGACAGCAAACAGAATTGGCAGTATGTCAACCTGGGACATGTGTTAGGGGAAGTGGGTGAAAATGTAAGTCTGCTTTCTACTGATCTCTCTTTATTTTCTATCATCTACGGTCCATTTCTATGATTTACAGTCTTTTTGTAAGCAGGACATTCCCTGCTGCACTCTTTTTTTCTCTGTAACTTGAAGGTAGCTTGGGTTCTTCTTGGTGCTCATAGACATTGTGGAATAACTGGCACGGAGACTTGAAGAATCAGGGAACATGCCTGGGTAGAGTAGAATATACTTCTTAAAAAGTTTTTTTGAGTAGGTGTTACACCATTAACCTTTTACCAGCTTACAGTCAAAGAACTGCAAGGAAACAGGTCTAGGCAACACAATAACTTCTATTTCTTCCTATAAAATATTGTGTCTAAGCTCAAGACTATTTGGAAACAAAGGAATTTGGGTGCTGTTTATGTTACTTGGACTACCTTATTAGAATCATAGAATCACTTTGGTTGGAAAAGACCTTTGAGATCATCAAGTCCAACCTTTAACCTAACCCTGACATCCCACCACTAAACCATGTCCCTAAGCACCTCATCTATTCTTCTTTTAAATATCTCCAGGGATGAGGACTCTACCACCTCTCTGGGCAGCCTATTCCAGAGTCTGACAACCCTTTCAGTGAAGAAGTTTTTCCTAATGTCTAGCCATTTTTTTTTTTTCACTAAAAATGAATTGTCAACATGAAATAGGCTATCATTTATATTAGCAATAGGAAGCAAACACGCAACATCAGGATATTTGTATACTATAAACCAATGAAGTTGCAGGAGAAATTGAACTGATTGCATATTACTACTTATTTTCTTTTGGTTATACATACGTAAATATTTAAGATAGTAAATGTTACTATCTTAGCTTAGCTCATACCATAGGTAGCTATGTAGATTTTAAAATAGCAATGTATCTGCATTGTGCCG
The DNA here is from genome assembly GCF_000687185.1 of Egretta garzetta. Classification (NCBI taxonomy): domain Eukaryota; kingdom Metazoa; phylum Chordata; class Aves; order Pelecaniformes; family Ardeidae; genus Egretta; species Egretta garzetta. Next base: position 592,240 of record NW_009258669.1, read on the forward strand.
GCATTTTTAAGGGAATGTCAATGTAAAACTTGCAGAGTGCCCTTACTAGTATTTTTTTGATAGTGTTTTGTCTCTTTAGGTTAATATTTCAAAAGGCTTAGATTGTATTTTGGAAAACTATCTTAGATATTAAAGTGAGATTACTGGTTGTCCTAATTTTGTTCTATAGCTTCTTAGCTGTGAATATAAAATTCCCTTAAGAGGAAAATGTTTTCTTTCTTAGGCTGTTTTTATTACAAAAATGAAGCTTGCTCCTGGTTTGATCAGGAGTTACACTAATGGAATGCACAGCAGAATAGTCAACTGCAGTTCTGTTAGAGTGAAATATCTACTTGCTGTTTCAAATAAACTGTATTTTCCATTGCTCTGAGGTGAAGTTGTAGTATTGGTTCATCTACCTAAAGTTGTTTAACATACTGTATATACAATATTCAGTCAGGCACTGCCTAACAATCTTGGGACTGAAATTTTGAGAAGCTCTACTGCACGTGCAATTGATGTTACTGAAGGGGAGGTTTTGTTTTTCCTCCTCTGACACCAGCCCTGATGCTTCACCAAATTGACCTAACTCACTGGAATGGCAGGGTATTATCCACTACTTTGCTGAATTAATTTTCTAGCGCTTTGGTCAGTTAGACTGTTTCACAGAGAACATAAATTAAGTGGTGGTACCATGCATCTGGGAAGACAGAAGACAGGGAAATGAGGAAGAAGTGGGATGTCTTCCCCACTGTTTCTTATAACATTTGCCTTGCTCAGCTCTAGATGAGAAGGAGATGCTTCTGAAGACTTAGAAATCAGTAAGAGTTAACACCTCTGATGCAAACAGGTACAGGCAGGGACTAGGTGTAGGCAGGCATTAGGTCCAGGTTGTTGATTATAGACATGAAAACTGAAAGAATCTTGCTGCTTCATCTGGGGTTTCCTGAATAACCTGTTCCCTTAATCTTTCTGTAGTTCAATTTCCCATCTGTAAACTCATGATTTTCCTATGTCTGCAGGGATGCTGTGAGGAGAAAATGATATTTACTATCTGAAAGGGCTGGGAAGGACTCTGATGGTATGCAGTCATTAAAAGTTTCTGAGATACAGGTTTTCAGGCTGCAGACAATCCTTTGTCAAGTTGCCCATGGCCGATAAAGCATTAACAAAATAACCGTTAGACTATATATACTCTTCTGAGCAAGTGTGTTTTATTCAACAGGAGTTTGTAAATAACTAGTGAAATGATTTTGCCAGTATTTTACAAATGCAACTTAAAGAAACAGCACTTAAAGCCTGACAATATAATACTGAAACAGTGTGCTACATAAAGGCTGGGGAAATGCTGGTATTACACTACCCATGGTCCTGTTGAATTGATTTCTGCATGAGACATTAATCATTTGCTTAGAATCCCCCATGTGGCAAGATTTTGTCTTCTTTTTTTCATTTGTTGAATGCCCATTTTCACATCACATACTTAAAACATTTTAGAGAGAGAGGTATTATCTTAGATTTTCACATAGAGCAAACAAGCCAGGCTATCAAGTAACTTCTTCAAAGGTAAAAGAGAAGTTGTTTGGTTTGTTACTCAGCAGTTACTGATGCTTTGATTTGATCTAGTTAAGTAGGTTTCTAGGGCTCCTTGCTATTGTGGAAAGAAGCTGCTGTTTAAATTATATCTATATGTGGTTTAGTTTTAGGTAGTCCTGCAAGGAGTGGGGAGTTGGACTCAATGATCTTTATCGGTCCCTTCCAACTCAAGATATTCTATGATTCTATATGTGCTGCCAAAGTGTCATTGTACTGTGAATCAATTGTGAGGAAAAAGTAAAAAACACATGTCCATAACACCAACTAACTGCAGTAAAGGAATACCACAAGAAAATCCTGACATAGTAGCAGAGGAGAACCTAACTTGAATTCCACATCACAAAAACATGGAAAGGGGAAACTAGCATGGCATATATACCACCACCTTAGTTTACAAGCATCTTGTTCCCAAACTGTTGCATGTTGTAGATAATACACAGCAATGTAATGAAATGTGTCAATGGAAACACCATCCTCATCCTGCTTTTTCTTGCTTCAACGCTTACAGAAGAAAAATCATGATGAGTGCTAGTGATCAGAATGATTACATCTTAGGAAGAGGTAGATCCTGATTTGCTAAAGAATGTATTCAGAAGAAGATATGAACCAGAATGGAATTTTCAGACCAAGACAAAAAGTAACTTGCATGAATGGATAGTTCATCATGACAGCAAGAAAATGCTCCAAAATTCTCTTCATTAAAGAGAACAGAGACAGAATTTGAATTTCAGAACATAATGTTATAAATCCAGAGTATTTAACACAATAGTACTAAACTTGCCAACCCCCCCAAAATGCCAATTGCTTTGCCTTTTTTCTGGGCTCCTTTTGTGTACACCTATCTCTATAATCTTTGCTCTGGAGAGAACACTGTCAGAACAGTCAGAACGGTCAGAACGGTCAGAACACCGTCATCTTCTGTGACATCTTAAAAAGACAATGTTTGGTTTTGCTCAGCAGAATACTCTTACAAGTTTTAAATTTTTTTTTCTAGCCTATCCCTCTAATGAAAGGTTTATGGCCAAAACAATTCTTCATTATACTTTTGTATTATTCTGACAAGAAAGCAAACCAACCTTAAAGACCTTGAGACCCCATCTTACAAAAATCTTTTGTCTCTGAAGGATGCTGAATTTGGAAAGAAAACCAGACTTAAGAAAAAATTACATTTTTCTTTTTCTTCTTTATGAAGTTTCTTATTCTGTTTTATGGTTGTCTAAAACAGGTGAAACGTCTCACAGTTTTCACTCTGAGCTTTGAATGTCTCTATTCCTGAATGAAATGAGATGTAATGAAACTACGGAAACATTGAGACATGATTTCATTAAAAGAAAGCTGCAAGGATGTGTTAAGCTGAAATTAAGTTTCAAAATAGCATGTCCATGAGAGTGTCCATAGTCTCTTCTTCATACTGGACAGCCTTCAAACAGATGCTTGACCATGGCTTGACCACACTCTGGACTACATCAGAGGAGCTCCTTGGTGCAGATGATACAACTGAGACACCAGGAACATTTCTGCATGCATGTCGTGATTTAACCCCAGCTGGCAACTAAGCACCAGGCAGCCGCTCGCTCACTCCCCCCACAATGGGATGGGGGAGAGAATCAGAAGACTAAAAGTAAGAAAACTCATGGGTTGAGATAAAGCCAGTTTAAGGGGGAGAGCAAAAGCCATGCACGCAAGCAAAGCAAAGCAAGGAATTAGTTCCCTGCTTCCCATGGGCAGGCAGGTGCTCAGCCATCCCCAGGACAGCAGGGCTCCATCACGCATAACGGTTACTTGGGGAGACAGACGCCATCACTCCGAATGTTGTCCCCCCGCTTCTTCTTCTTCTTCTTCCCCCAGCTTATATACTGAGCAGGACGTCATGTGGTCTGGAAGAGCCCTTTTGTCAGTTTGGGTCAGCTGCCCCTGCTGTGTCCCCTCCCAGCTTCTTGTGCCCCTGGCAGAGGTGAGAGCTGAGAAGTCCTTGGCCAGTCTAAGCACTACCCAACAACAATTAAAACATCAGTGTGTTACCAACATTCTTCTAGTACTAAATCCAAAACACAGCTGAAACCAGGACAATGCATCTAATGATAGCCTATTAAAGGAGAAACAGAGCCAATTTTGAGACGGCAGTTTCATGGATGTTAACCCGTACTAACATAACTCAGTCTTACTTGTAGGTCTACATAAACCATCTCCTGCTCACTGCTGTTTATAGTCATGGTCTTTATAGCTGAAACAAACATCAGCAACTATTCAAGTTGGAAATGAATCTAAAATACCCGTACAGGCCCCTTCAAGCCTGTTTCTAACTCTTCAGACACTGAGTGGCATTCTTCTTTCAAAGTCCTGGACCCCAAACAGTAATATCATGGACTTCTTCAGAATTGCTAAAATTTTTAAATCTTTTACAACAGGGTAAAAAGTGTTAATTAATTAAAGTTTGTATAACTTAAATCTTTCAACAAGTAGGAAGAGTAAGGCTTTTTCTTCATGTATGATTATTGAAAATAATTTCCCTCCCTTGACAAGTAAACAATTCCCTCACCTTTACCTAGACGGTGAGATAATTCCCTTTTCTTGTGTGGGGGTTGGGTTTTGTTTTGTTTTGATTTATTTTGTTTTGTTTTCTGGGAACTAAGGTTTTATTACTAGGTTAAGGCTGAGAATTTAAAGGGAGTTGGATGGCAAAGCATGTTTAAACTTGGTGGGAACTGTTCATTGACCTCTTTGTGGTCCTTTACAATTCTGAGTGCAACATATCATGAACACAATTCTGTCCATAGAAATGAGAGACCATTTGACTACAGCCAGCTGATCTTCAGGACTATACAGCTAGTGTTCCCCAGCAAGTGTAAGTACATATCCATTGGAGGGCAGCATTGACAGGTTTTAGTGACACTTCTGGACTATGAATTGGGGTGGTTGCCGTGCAGGCAGATATTTGTGCTTTTTGTTTTTCAGAAGTGTAAGGCCTGGCAGAAAGCCAGGGATTATGTTTTAAACCACTGCAGCAAGATTTACATCTGTAAAATGCTTACAAGAGCCTGTAAAAAGACATTTATGAAAATTGGTCTGTAGAAATTATGTAAGGTGCAGCTGTAATCTGTGTGGAGAAACTTGTGAGTGCATCTCTACAGTGTTTTATAGACTTTCCAAGGTTGTTTAGTTTCATGGTACTTAAACATGAGAGCTCAATACAATTAGTTATTATATCTTCAACACCATTGACATGACGGTGAAATAGGTTTGTTTCCTGCTCTCCTTCACACCCCGTTCCCTGCCCCCTTTCTGAGAGCTGCTGTGTTAAATATGGAGTTTGGCTGATGTTGCATGAAAGCGAAATCTACTACTTTTCACTTTGAGGAACATAGCCTAAAAAATTTGTGAACTTTCTTCTGAGATACTCTGTGTGTTATAACAGGATGATGATGCCCTTCATACAAACAAACAAAAACCTTCCTGTTATTTTGGTCAGTAGGCAGCATTTGAGTTCACTTATAGACCTCAAAGCTTCAGAAAACTTTACTTTCAAATCTATTCCCATTGCACCCTGTAAGTCTGCTAATATAATTTTTATAACTGTACTACTGTTGATTTGAGTTTATTAAGTAAATCTAATAGGGTCACAGGGAATATCAATTTACAATTTTCAAGTGTAGCTCATATTTCTGAAGACTAATAATCTCTTTGGTGGCAGGTATTATAACCTACACAGATCTATTTTGTACTTTTAATTTTAACTTTTAACTTTAAAATGGAATTGTGTGTTCACTTGAATAGCCTGCAGTAATATGTTTGTTCTTTAGCCTTAAAAAATAATAAATTTATGAATGAAATGTTGCAGGACCCTTCCAGGTGGTTCACTTTGGAAATTGCATTCTAAAGCATTGAAATGGTGATTTAAAATTAATTCTAATCTATGCCCAAAAGAAGTGCATTAACATAGGTACATGGCCCCTGTTGGATTGTAGGTTGATCATTGGTATGCCAGATGCTGTTTTTACAAATAAATAAATAAATAAATAAATAAATTCCTCTACAGTCTTCAGCTTTATTTATGTCAACCTTCCTATACATTTGCTTGTTTTGAATTTGAAATGTCAGGTGAATCTCTATTAATGTCTGCAGATAGCACCTGCACAGATGAACAAACTAGGTGGTACACTTGCTGAATAGCTGGAATGAGACATAGTTCTGTTCCTTTCTGTACTCACCCCTTTCCTTTTTTGTCAGAAAGGTCTTAAAAGTGCTATACTAAAATCATTTGACCTGCTTGTCAAGAACTACAGGTTAAACCACATCAAAGGGAAAACATACATTAAAACATATAGGTAAAATGACTCTCAAAAGGAAGAGAGTAAATGATGGAAACAATTTCAGAACTCTGAATTTTATAAGTATCACTCTTTTGTGTTTTTAATAATAATGGTGTCTTTTCTTGAAACATGATTTAAGGTTAGGGTTAACCATTTCTTAATTACAACACCTCTCTTCCCTCTACTTCTAGCTGTAGCTCCATTCACGGAGCTAAGTGCAAGGATGACCCCCGGGCCATATCTAAACAAACACATTTGGTTTTATAACTTAAATCATCTCTGTATTGATGAGATTAATTTCCTATTTGACTGCCTGAGCTATGCTCAAGCTCCTGTGCAGATGCTTAGAAGTCTTCTCTGGTCAGTCTGGGACTTTGTTTCACTGGGTTTTGTGTTGCTGATTTGCTTTGGTCTTAACTGTGTGTTGCTGGTGTCCCAGCGTAGATTAGACTATCCCTGGGTTTTGATGGTAGGTACTGTTCTGGGCCATAGCTGGGGATACATTTTGTCTCAAAGTGAGATAAATGTGACAAAAAATTATTGTTTTCCATGTCAAGGTTTTAAAGTTGTGTTGCTCTGCTGGTAACAGAATGTTTTATCTGCTTCTACAGATGTTTTTGGACTGATAGATTTTTTGAGCTGCCTTCTCTGTTGCTGATTGTTGAGCCACTTCTGCTGCCAGCTCTCCACCCCTGCCCACTCAGGACCCTGTAAATCTTTGGCTAACATGTGCTTTATTACAATTGCTTTGTTTGTATTATCTACCCAAAGTTGTCATCGTTGTCAACAGTGCTGTCTCAAATGATACAGTCATACATGATTAGACTTTCTTCCCTATCCACCACAGCATGCATTTTTTTCCCTGTTTTTTTTGTTTGTTTGTTTGTTTTTGGTTTTTTTTTATAAAAATCAGGTGTACTGTCTTCTGCACAAGTGACTAGGAACTGGATTCTTTTTCCTCAGTCATAACTGATCAGTGTTCGAGACTCTGTGCAACCGGCATGTTGCAAAATTGGATCTGTAAAGCAGAACAGAACAGCAGTTGTTTAATATGGCAGCTACTCTCCATTCAAAAAAAAGTCCAATCCTTTGTATCCTTTATCCTATACCTTGAGACAGTACAGTTCACACCCCTAAACCAGGTTTCACCTGCTTTTTCAAGGTAAAGGCAACAAAAAAGCTGAAATCAAACAAAAGAAACAAAGAAGAGCTGAAACTCCTCTCCAAACCCCAGCCGCATCCCTGAGAAAAATCGGATTTGTAATTCCCTACTCAGGGGTGGATGGGGAGATCCTGAATCCAGGGAGGCGCGGGCGCCGAAGGCAGCCGCCCG
>NW_009258669.1:599548-599836 GCF_000687185.1 Egretta garzetta
GGGAGCGGGTGGCGCGCGGGAGGGAATTTTCCCTTCATTTCCATTCTGAGAGGAAAGCGAGTGAAGGGAGGGCGGGGGAGGGAACCGGAAACCCAAATAAGCAGGCGGGAGACCGCCCGGGTGTCACTGAAACAAAAGTCCGAGCCCTGTAAGTTCCCTGTGTGTCTCTGCCGCACCTGTGAACGTGCATTGGGTTTGCGTGGCGAGGTCTTGGTAGTGGGGGGGCTGCAGGGGTGGCTTCTGTGAGAAGCTGCCAGAAGTTTTCCCTGTGTCCGCCGCTGGCCAAGG
>NW_009258669.1:600317-627381 GCF_000687185.1 Egretta garzetta
GAAAGAGTCCTCTCCCGAGGAAGAAGAAGCGGCAGAGACAACGTGTGATGAACTGACCTCAACCCCCATTCCCATCCCCTTGTGCCGCTGGGTGGGGAGGAGGTAGAGAAAATTAGGAGTGAAGTTGAGCCCAGGAAGAAGGGAGGGATGGGGGAAGGTGCTTTAAGATTCAGCAGGTTTTACCCTCTCCTTCTCTTATTTTGATTGGTAATAATTAAACTAATTTCATCAAGTTGAGTCTGTTTTGTCCATGATGGTAACTGGCGAATGATCTCTCCCTGTCCTTGACCCATATTTTTCTCTCCCTGTCTGGTTAAAGAGGGGAGTGATAGAGCAGCTTTGGTGGGCCCCTGACATCCAGCCAGGGTCAAACCATCACAGAATGCAAAACACACACCTGAAGAACCTACATAGTGGTAGGTTTAAAAATAGCATACTGGAAGATTCACTTTTCAGCAGTGTCTGTTTAACTGTCAAGAGAAAAATGTTGTGTAAGTTACGCTTTTATGTAATTCAAAAGTGTTTCAGTTCTTGAACATCAATCCAGAGCAAGTGGTACCTCCCCAACCCTCCAGATAATCCTTCTGTTTTTATTGGCTTTACATGCTCTAATTATTCAGTGAAAGTAACTATGTGTAGCTGCTTCAGTGTGACACATAACGCAGATATTAGTTTGACACCTATTTTTTAAAAAAGTGAATTTAGCATTTCCTGTGTTTTACTAATCTAAGCCTGCCATTTTTCTTCCCACTAAATTTTTGATTAAAAGTACAAACTGTGCTTAATTAGTATCCTTCAAAAATGGTAGTGTGACAAACTCTGTCAATTGTAATGCAGAATTAAAAAAAAAATTTATTAGGTGCTGAAGGAATTGAGATATTTGGTAGAATTTCTGGCTTACTCCTGTTAATTCCTGCAACACAGCACAGTTCTAAACTCTCAAAGCATGCACTCTGTCAGTCTGTGAAGTTTTTTGCTAATTGTAACTTCTATGAGGCATGGAATGGAAGGAAGATAGCATCAAATGAATATTTCCATGCAGATTTCTCCTTCTTTTATGTGTTCCATTGTTCAGAAGTGACTGTTATTTCCAATAGGCCAGGCACAAGGGAAAAAAAGCAATGATTTAGATGAAAATCGATAGCTAATGAAGGTGTGCATGTTCAGTTAGTTACATTCACTAACTAATGATGTGATGTTATTTAGCATTATAGGTGAAGGCACTATGCAACTTAAAATAATGTGCAGCTGCTTGTGAAGAGTGAGCGTCAACCAGAAAAAAACCAAGCTCCTTCTAAGAGCAAGTCCCTCTTCTATTCCTCTTCAGAAAATTATTACTTCATCCTTTATTATCTTGGTTAAAGGTATTTTTTTTTTGTCAATAAAGGTAAATGCTTTATGTATTGGATATTGAAAAATAATTGAAAATGGCATCCTAATTCTGTTCTTACTGCATTGGGTTAGTGCTTGAAAGGTTTGGAAAAAGTCCAGAACTAAAAATAATTATTGTTAAGAGGCAGTGGAGGGAAATTGCAGGAATGATGGCTTCAAGTTTTTAAGACAGATTCATACTGAATCGGGTATTGCTCAAGACCCATTCAGAAATTATGAGTACCTTGAATCTGAACATTATTAGTACCTGATAAACAGAACCAAAGGTCGGTAATTGAATGAATCTGAATGACCAACTAAGACAAAGATGTGAAAACATAACCAGAACTTTGGTCATCATAGCCGGGTGCTTCTGTTACAGAAAGATTTGCCATTGCTTGTCTGAGCTGGAGCCTTGTGTTTAATCATTACTTGAAGAGAACTTCAAATGCATTCATGAGTAGTTAGCATACAATTTAATGGATTGCAGAAAGACTCATGAACACTAAATGATTCTTTAGTAGATGCATTTATAATCTAGAATCAGTCTGTTTAAAGAATAACACTGAAGTTATGGTTAGAGAAAGACTGGGGGAAGAAAAGTTGTTTCCCTCCTTAGCAAGAAGAGGCTGAATAAAAATAACACAGGTGTGTGTGTTACAGGCATGTCTTCTGCCTACAGCTACTTTGTGTGCTTGCTTAAAGGTACTTTGTGTGTGTCCAGAGTTATTTCTTCTGCTATGGTATATTGCTCAATGATGCCTTGTGGAAATGCTTGGGGAAGGATATTCTCCGTGCAGTCCCTGGAGTTTACAAGCTATTGGTCCAATATCGATTAGATTTAATGAACTTTCCAGAGTATTGCAAAGGCTGCTTGTTTCATAGAATTTATGGGGAAGTATGAGGATATAGATTTGATACAATTTGGAGGTAAAGCGTTTTTTGGTTGAGTTGCCTTTTGCTTGAACTTAACTGCTCTCTTCATTTGAATACTTAAGCTTTTATTTGTATCACTAGTTTTCTGAAGGGGAGGAAAAATGGGATATGTTTCTAGGGACAAATGTTACTGTTTACCGCTCAAGCTCAAGGCAGTGGGAACATTTTTAGCATTAGTCTAGCTGGCATCATGAGAAGTGCTTTTAGTAAAGAATTTTGCAGTACTTACACGTAAGATCAACGGAGTTTCTAGTAGTACTGGAAAGCCCAAGAAAATGTGTGTCTTTTCTTACATGGGTGGATTTATCTAGCCAGAAGTACTTGGTTAGTAAGGCATGAAGTGATATGTGGCAGTGTCAAATTCACAGAGACCAAACTGAAAGAAAATACATTCTGTGATGTCTTCAGTGTGTTAGATTATTTTGAAATCAGTGGTGCTGTCGATTCTTTAAATTGGTGTTCCTTTGCCACCAATTGAAGTACTGATTTTTTATTTTTTTTTTATTTCAGAGCAGCTTCCAGTATTTTTTATTATAGATAGGTGTCTTGTTTTAAAGTGGGCTTGTGTAGAGACCATGCTAATTTTTGTGCATTTATGTGAGCCAGTGAGCCCAAACATAATTTTTTAACTTGCTTAAGCAGTTTATTTTTCATTGAGGAACTGGCTTTCTCTTGCAGATTGAATTAGGATTTTGTTGTCGTGGCAACAGATTTCTGTACTTGTTTCCTACAACTTATATTTTCTATGTTGCTAGGGCTTATCAGTCTTACCCATTGAGTTTTATCCATTGGTATTTCTCAGAGGAGAAAGGCAGCTTTCTGCTTTCTGTACATCAAAACTTTAAATCTTTACTTCTGACATATAACGATATAGCTAAAAGTAGATAAACATTTAAAAAGAGTCAAATGAGTGTTTTAATTGAAAAAAAATATACATATATATTAAAACACATATATATGCTGTGGTTCTCCTTTGTGGCCAAAACTAAGTAGAGTTTAACCACAGAGTTTACATGAAACAATGAATGTGTTACTTAGAGGGAAGATAATATGGAGAATGGGAAGGGATCATGCTGGATAAAAATACTTGAAGTCTAAATGTCATGTTTCCAACTCATTCAGAAAATTAAAACAGTTTCTTAATTTTCAGAAATCAATGAAATTTTAAATTCTGTCCTGAATGGGAGGCAAAGGGTAACCAAATCAACAAGTGAGATGCAAGAGGATATTATTATTCATAAAAGCAAAAGGAATAAAGAAGAAAAACATAATCAAGAGAAGGCAAATATCTGAAACTGTGAAGTGCTAGCTGATAAAAATCATTGCTTAGCCTACAAGAAACCCGGACTAGGAAGAGTCCATGTGCTGCTCTCACAACTACCTGAAGAGCAAGCTCTGCAGTGAAGCCCCGATGTGGTGGTGTGGAGCTGTAAGGTGTGGCACAAATGTCTCATACTATGAGTGTGCATCACGTTTACAAAGCACTGTATACATCGGCTTGCTCAGAGCTGCTCTAATGAGCAAGTTGTTACCTAAATAAAGGAATAAATGATGGCGTAAAGTTCAATAGGCCTATGCTACAGGTCCCATCGCTGGAGGATGGACCTAATACTAGATGGAAGATGGACTGATACTAGACCTCACCTAGAGTACTGTGTCCAGCTCTGGAGCCCTCAGCACAAGAAGGACATGGAAGTGTTGGAGCGCGTCCAGAGGAGGGCCACAAAAATGATCCGAGGGCTGGAGCACCTCTCCTATGAGGACAGGCTGAGGGAATTGGGCTTGTCCAGCCTGGAGAAGAGAAGGCTGCGGGGAGACCTGATTGCGGCCTTTCAATACCTAAAGGGGGCCTATAGGAAAGATGGGGAAAATCTTTTTAGTAGGGCCAGCTGTGTCAGGACAAGGGGTAATGGTTTTAAACTAAACCAGGGTAGGTTTAGACTGGATCTAAGGAAGAAATTCTTTACACTGAGGGTGATGAAACACTGGAACAGGTTGCCCAGAGAGGTAGTGGAGGCCCCATCCCTGGAAGCATTCAAGGCCAGGTTGGACGTGGCTCTGAGCAACCTGGTCTAGTTAGTGGTGTCCCTGCTCCTGCAGGGGGGTTGGACTAGATGACCTCTAGGGGTCCCTTCCAACCCAAAACTATGATTCTATGATTCTAGTTATGGAGAGATACCTTACAAACATGCCTCCTGCTGGTGATTGAATTAGAAAGAACTATACATTTAGTCGGGTGTTAAATTTTGTAGCCAGGTAGTTTCTTTCTGGTGAATATTGTTTTTCATTGTATTTCTTTTTCCGTAATCTGAAATTAGTGCTACTTATTAAAACACTAGTTTTGTTCTGATATTTAAGAAAACATAGTACTTACGTAACATCCAGCAAATAAAAGCACAAATCACAGGCTGTCTCTTACAGGGTTATTTTGTTTCAGAGAAAATGTACTCCTTTTTCTAGCTCTCAGCCCTTCTAAAACACCATCTGTTATCAGACTTTTACAGACCAAAAAGTAGTGTTTCCAATTTTTACACGCTGAATACTTCCATACTGTGCGGAGATTTTTCTGAATTACCCATGCATGACAGGAATAAAAAAAGCTCACACTTTTAGTTACAGTGGTGTAATGACTTAAATTAACTGTAAGTTTCATTTGTTTGTTTTTGTCTTCATTTTGTTTTGCATCCAACCACGCTTTAACTTTAAAATCTTTTCTATGGTATTGGGCTTGCCATGCCTGATCCGATTTTAGTTGTTGTAGCATACAATATTTGAATAAATTAGTGGAGATAAGTGCCAGGGTGCTGGGAAAAGTTGCCATATAAATGCTGAAATGATAATTAAAAGCTTTTTTCCCACCACTTTTCAGTTGACGAGACTTCAAAATGCCTTTATGTTTGATTACTTTTTCCCTATCTATAGATCTTCTAACAAAATTATCTATGCCACTCAAAATTTATGGAAACTGCTCTCTCTCTCTTCTGGTAAATCTTTCTAATATCATCACAGGTATTTCCATCATCTACAATTTTGGGCTATTTTGTTATTTCAGAGAAGCAGCCTTGTCCCCTACCTTCCATCTGCTTTAGTGAGTATGTGGACACACTGTGTCTGGAGACTTCAGTCATTTGCCTGAGAATGAACTGAGCAAGAAAAGGAAAAGGTTTGTTTTCCTGCAGATCAGTACACTGACTTAACTTGCTGCGCGGCTACATAGTTACTATTACTGATGCCAAATATGAGTGTGAAGAGGAGAATATCCAGCTTGGCTAAACTGGGAAGATAGATATAACCTTTCTAGAGATTCAGGTTAGGACAGAGATTCTGTACCAGCTGAGCAAGAAGCTGCAATTAGTACATGTGTATGAGCTAATTTAATCTTATTGAGTACTACTTGCTGGGTAGCCAAAGTAACCTACATTTTAACACAGCCTCTGACCATTCCAGCTCTATGGGCAGTCTGCTTAATAACCCTAAGTAGTTTTTCAGTGTCCCCTTGAACCCATAAAAACTTTTTGCATCTGCAGTGTTCTTCATGCTCTTCTGCAATCTAGATCCCTCTCCTTTCATTTCCTTTGAATCTGACTGTCAGTTGTTTTGTTTGAAGTTCCCTGGAACTCATACTGGAAGAGACTGATTTTTTTTTTATCTCACAATAGCATTGCTTTTTTTATACACTTCCAGCATTTTGTCCCAAGGTTACCTCTTTTACAGACAAAAGAGACCTAGACTAGTGGGGCAGATCTCATATATAGCCAATCTCTACATATTGTTACGCTCCTCTGAACTTTTACTTGTTTCAGTATATCGTTTTTGAGTTGCGGGGAGGTACGCATACAAGATTTGAAGTTTGAAAGAAACATTAACTTATACTGTGGTATTACGGTATTGTCTATTTTGTTCTCTGTTCCTTTTGTAATATTCCTAATCTGTGGCTTGCTTTTTGATTTTTACTGAACACTGAGCTAGTGATTTTATGGAACTATGTGTCATAAACCCCAGATTTTACTCCTTAACTGCAAAGGTAACCTTATAGCTTTTATTTTAAATGTAAAGCTGGCTTTATTTCCTATGTGCCTTATTCTCCGTTTAGCTGCCTTAAGTATGTTGAATGCATTTAACTACACTGAATTTCATTTGCCATTTTAATGCTGAATCACATAGTCTTATGTGGTTCTTCTGTGCATATGTGTCCATAGCCAAAAAAAAGACACACCTCTGTTACAAATGAACTGTTAGCATGATATTGTCACTTAAAGGAGCTGTAGCAGGGGAAAGACAGATTTTCTTTTAGACTCCCCTGCAACTAGAAGGTAACTTTGCTGCTAATGAATCAGAGAAATTGTATTTCTTCATTAATGAGTATGGAGCCATGTAGAGTTACCAAAGTGCTTAATGAGAATGAGAATGTTAGCAAAAATTTATTAAATATATGTGAGAAAAAAGCTAAAGAGACCCTTGTGTCTTTTTTCTTTTTCTTCTAGAAAGATTTAATGCAATGTGAGGTGTATGAAGCTACAGCAACACTATTCAGAAATGTTATTTAATGAGCAACATAATTCACTGCAAACTTTTTGTTTCCATGCCTACTTCATATACTAGAGTGAGCTTTTGGTTAATTTCCCTGTAGAATATGGACTTTTCTTGGCTAGTACCTGTGGCTTTATCGTATGGACCTTTAAAATTATTTTGAACTAAATGCTGCTTTTTAGTCTCTAGGTAAAAGATGTCTGGTACTAGTTGTTAAAAAGGCAAATTTTCACTGGTAAATCAGGGGGAGGGGGAAAGACATGCACACAGGCCAAGTTTAATTGTTGGTCCCCAAAGAAACTAAAGTAAAAATGATTGCACAACCTCTTGTATTATGTTTGCTCTTAAAGGTCATACAGGCTAGCTTCCTATTCCTTGAATTTCATAATTTTTTGCCTAAAATCTAGACATCGTTATAGGAGCATGAAATTCTTTGGACATCACTATGTTCACCCCAGAAGGGGAAACTGCCATTTTTAACTTGTTTCTATCACTTTACCTGACATTCACTTCAGACATCTAGTTTTGCTTCAGAATCTTTCTGAACTCATAGAATCAGAGAAAAATAATCTTGGAAGGATCCTCTGTGTTAGGGTTTACTGAATCCGGTAGCATGCTGCTGCTCCATGCCGCTAGGCCCAACCAATAACAATGCTGAGCATGTATTCCCAACAGGCACACACAAAAACATGTATATAGTCCACATACGTGCAGGAGGCCACACAGGTCATAGGCAGTAAACACAGCACTCTTGCAAATGCAGAAAAGTGTCAATGGCCTCATCCTGTTCTCCTCTCTGGTGGATAAACATCTGCTAGTGTTTACATACATGTATGCACAAGTCTGAATCCCCGAAGAACTGACTCAGGTGCTCAGTCTGCCCAGTAGCATACCCTGGATCTCAGATCTCTCCAGCTGCTGGGACCTGGGCACTTGACCCTCCTGAGATGCAGGCCCATTCCAGCTGCTGGTGCAGATTCCCCTTACACACAGCAACACACACATGCACACATTATGCTCTTCCCCTGCATCATGTAGTATGTCCGAAACTGCTAGGCAATAACCCCTTCCAGTCTCCAAGGTTTGTTAGCCAGTGCTCCCTCAGGCATCTGCAGATGAACCTTTTCTCATGTAACCTAACACTTTGGAGTCCTGTAGTCCCAGTCTGCTCAAAGCAGATCTAACTTCAAAGTTTGATCATGCTTCTCAGGGCCTTGCTCAATCAAGTGTTGAAAATGCACAGGGCTGGAGTCTGCAAACTCTCTGAACCCCTGTTCCAGTGTCTGACCACCTTCATCGGGAAGAATTTCTTTACTGGTGACAAATGATCGTTTTCCTACAATTCGCTTTCACATTCTAGGGATTCTCACTTTGAAGAAGGAACAGAGTCTTACAAGTGAGATAATATGGGAAAGAAAAGAAAGAAACAAAGATCAGCACTGGTCTCTGATCTTTGATGAGTGTGTCTTTACTGCTACATCAACAATCCTGAAAGATATATTTCTAACAACTGGCAGTAGGACATTATTTTGTTTCCCTGGTAGAGATGCAACTTCCTTTATGCCTATAATAATTCATGACACCTCTTGCATGATTCAACAGACCTTTGGTATTTAGAGGAATTGATGTTAACTGACAACACAGAACTGCATACAGTGAACTTTCTCTTGGTCTCTAGTGGAACATTTTCCTGTTGGCTTCCTTAAACTTATGCAAGTGATCACAATTAAAACCATGATGTAGATACTGGCATGAGGATTGGCATGCTCTGTATGTAGCAGTATGTCTTTTGCTGTCTTAATGCGAATCTTCTTGAGACATTTCATGGCAAAAGAATAATGAAAGATTAAATATGAAGTGGTTAGCATTTCTTGGGTTTCTAACACGCTAATTTGATGACTGAAAGCTCTGTGTGGCCAAAGGGCATAGACTAGAGTGCAGAGGCCTTATTATGCCCTAGCACCAGTGTTTATAACTTCAATTTAATGACATTGTTGCCAGTCAATTCAAGCTATTATAGCATATGAAAAAAGATGAATCCCCAAAAGACTATTTTCTAGTTCTGGCGGCACTGACAATGGAATTCTGTAACATTTACATTTTAATGGAAATCCTTCCTTTATTAATGGAAGTCTGTATTTTCACCACAATAATAACCTTAAAATACTGATGATTAACTCTTTTTCATTTTATGTACAACACAGAGTGGAAAAAAAAAAGAGATTCCTATATTTTAATAGTATCAGTTTAAGGCTTTCCTTCTCAGGATTGTACAGTGAAATGATTATGGCTGATACATACAAATGCCTCCTTTATATTTTAAGTGCTGTGGAAGATGGATACTTAATGTGAAAATCTGACAAAGTTTGACAAAGCTTATGGCTGAAACTGAGAACTTCCTATCAGCTTTTGCTTTCTTGACTCTTGTCAAGAGCTTGTCAAAAGCCATGTCAAACAGCTTAATTATTTGAAAATTATTTGCATTTTTTTTCTTTCTTTTTAGCTTGGCTAGCTCAGAGCTAGCATAGATCAACACATATCTAGAATTCCACATATCTACACTTAACCAGAGTTTTCAACAAGTATAAAAAAAAAAAAAAGATTTTTTGTGAAGTATTTCAGTGAGCAGGAAGGCCTTGTTCAAGTGAGTCTTATTGACATCTGTAGGGGAAGCTCTTTTTTTTTAAAATAACACGACATTTGCTCCTTTTTCTATCTAACTGTTAATGTTTCTGCTTTAAGACTCAGACAGAAGAGGTGTGTTGGAATGTTTATTTAATTGTTAATGACCACTTTTTACCTTTAATTTATACTAGATAAGATATTAGGCACCAGTCTGCAGCTGACTGTGCCTTTGGGTGGATTTCTTTGCCGCAAGAGATCTCTGCCAAAATTCTGCCTTTGTGTCAGGTGGAAACATCTGAAAGACTGTTGTCTAAAAGCTTAAAGCTACGGGGCAAAACCTAATCCTGTCAAATCACTTTGATGCTTAAGAATGATATGAGATATTTGAAATTTCTATGCAAGTAATAGGCACTGAAGAGGGAAAAATCATCAAGGCTAGAAAAGCCAACTATTCATGCATGAATGCAACTATATTTTCAAAGTCTTTAAGAGTGAAAATTTATTTTTTGACTTCTCAAAGGAACACAAATATGCTTCCACTCATGCTTTGCCTTTTGTTTACATTCTAAAATTCCAGTTATCAAGACTGTGCTAGAAATGTTCCATATATTTGAAAAGAAAAGAAAAATAAATCAATAGCTCAATAGCACCCATGATTTCTCTTGCGTAAATAGTGAATATTTCAGCTGCTCCTGAGGTCAGTAGGAGACATACTCTGATTCGGAAGCCACAAAGTGACTTGCAATGTTCAATATTCAGACACAGAGACTTCCAAGCATCTTAAATCTGGGACTCTGTGTTAAACTCTTTGAACTTTTTTTTTCTTTTTTTTCCCCCCTTGGCTTATCATCATAAAATGGAGAGGGTAAACCCCATTTTACCTCTGAGTGAGGTACTGAAACTTCATTTGGATTATGTTTAGATGTAGGAGCAACAGTTCTGTGATTTTCCTTGAGGGTCTGTCTTTCTTTTGAGCTTCTGTAAAAGAATGGGCTAGAGCAATAGCTGGTGAAATAGCTCATAAAAAATAGATACATAAATGGCAACTGATAAGAGAAATATCAGCCTGGAAATGACAATCCAAGAGAACTGAGGCTTGCCTCAGCTCTTGTGCCCACTGGTCCAACCAGTAGCAAGAGTGAAAATCTATTGCCAGTATGCACATGCATACACAAAGCACAGATACACACCTCTGTTGGGTTTACTTGGCAAGGTATTGGTAGCAGCGGGTGCTACTGAGGTGGTTTCTGTGAGAAGATGCCAGAAAATTCTCCCATGTCTAATAGAGTGAGTGCCAGCTGGCTCCAAAATGGACCTGCTGCTGGCCATAGCTGAGCCAATCAGCGACAGTGCTACCACCGTCCCTGTGATAACATATTTAAGAAGGGGAAAAAACTTCTACATAACAGCAGCTGAGAGAGAAGTGAGAATATGTGAGAGAAACAACTCTGCAGACACCAATGTCAGTGGAGAAGGAGGGGGAGGAGGTGCTCCAGGAGCCAGAGCAGAGATTCCCCTGCAGCCCATGGTACAAACCATGGTGATACAGGCTGTTTCCCTGCAGCCCATGGAGGTCTACAGTGGAGCAGATATCCGCCCTGCAGCCTGTGGAGGACCCCACGCCAGAGCAGGTGGATGTGCTCCAAAGGAGGCTGTGGCTCTGTGGAGAGCCTGTGCTGGAGCAGGTCTTCTGGCAGGATGTGTGGCCCCATAGAGAGGAGCCCACACTGGAGCAGATTTTCTGGAAGGATCTGTGGCCCTACAGGGGACCCATGCTGGAGCAGTCCCTTCCTGAAGTTTATGAAGAATTGCAGCCTATGGGAAGGACCCATGATGGAGAGGTTCATGAAGGACTGTCTCCTGTGGGTGGGACCCCATGCTGGAGCAGGTGAATAATGTGAGGAAGGAGGAGCAGCAGAGGAAATGTGTGATGAACTGACCACAACCCTCATTCCCCATCCCCTTCTGTTGCTGTATGGGAGGAGGCAAGAGAAGTCCAGGATGAAGCTGAGCCTGGTAAGAAGGGAGGGGTGGAGGGAAGGTATTTTAAGACTTGGTTTTATTTCTTGTTGTCCTATTCTGACTTTTGATTGGCAATAAATTAAATTAACTTCCCCAAGTTTTGCCCATGGTGGTATTTGGTGAGTGATCAACCTGTCCTTATCTTGACCCATGAACCTTCCTTCACGTTTTCTCTCCAGTTGAGGAGGGGGAGTGACTGAGTGGCTTGATGGGAATCTGGTGGCTAGCCAGGATCAACCCACCATAACACCACGCATATACGCAGTCAGCCACACAGATAAGACACACAGACCGTGCACACCCAAACACAGTTTTTTTAAAATAACACGACATTTGCTCCTTTTTCTATCTAACTGTTAATGTTTCTGCTTTAAGACTCAGACAGAAGAGGTGTGTTGGAATGTTTATTTAATTGTTAATGACCACTTTTTACCTTTAATTTATACTAGATAAGATATTAGGCACCAGTCTGCAGCTGACTGTGCCTTTGGGTGGATTTCTTTGCCGCAAGAGATCTCTGCCAAAATTCTGCCTTTGTGTCAGGTGGAAACATCTGAAAGACTGTTGTCTAAAAGCTTAAAGCTACGGGGCAAAACCTAATCCTGTCAAATCACTTTGATGCTTAAGAATGATATGAGATATTTGAAATTTCTATGCAAGTAATAGGCACTGAAGAGGGAAAAATCATCAAGGCTAGAAAAGCCAACTATTCATGCATGAATGCAACTATATTTTCAAAGTCTTTAAGAGTGAAAATTTATTTTTTGACTTCTCAAAGGAACACAAATATGCTTCCACTCATGCTTTGCCTTTTGTTTACATTCTAAAATTCCAGTTATCAAGACTGTGCTAGAAATGTTCCATATATTTGAAAAGAAAAGAAAAATAAATCAATAGCTCAATAGCACCCATGATTTCTCTTGCGTAAATAGTGAATATTTCAGCTGCTCCTGAGGTCAGTAGGAGACATACTCTGATTCGGAAGCCACAAAGTGACTTGCAATGTTCAATATTCAGACACAGAGACTTCCAAGCATCTTAAATCTGGGACTCTGTGTTAAACTCTTTGAACTTTTTTTTTCTTTTTTTTCCCCCCTTGGCTTATCATCATAAAATGGAGAGGGTAAACCCCATTTTACCTCTGAGTGAGGTACTGAAACTTCATTTGGATTATGTTTAGATGTAGGAGCAACAGTTCTGTGATTTTCCTTGAGGGTCTGTCTTTCTTTTGAGCTTCTGTAAAAGAATGGGCTAGAGCAATAGCTGGTGAAATAGCTCATAAAAAATAGATACATAAATGGCAACTGATAAGAGAAATATCAGCCTGGAAATGACAATCCAAGAGAACTGAGGCTTGCCTCAGCTCTTGTGCCCACTGGTCCAACCAGTAGCAAGAGTGAAAATCTATTGCCAGTATGCACATGCATACACAAAGCACAGATACACACCTCTGTTGGGTTTACTTGGCAAGGTATTGGTAGCAGCGGGTGCTACTGAGGTGGTTTCTGTGAGAAGATGCCAGAAAATTCTCCCATGTCTAATAGAGTGAGTGCCAGCTGGCTCCAAAATGGACCTGCTGCTGGCCATAGCTGAGCCAATCAGCGACAGTGCTACCACCGTCCCTGTGATAACATATTTAAGAAGGGGAAAAAACTTCTACATAACAGCAGCTGAGAGAGAAGTGAGAATATGTGAGAGAAACAACTCTGCAGACACCAATGTCAGTGGAGAAGGAGGGGGAGGAGGTGCTCCAGGAGCCAGAGCAGAGATTCCCCTGCAGCCCATGGTACAAACCATGGTGATACAGGCTGTTTCCCTGCAGCCCATGGAGGTCTACAGTGGAGCAGATATCCGCCCTGCAGCCTGTGGAGGACCCCACGCCAGAGCAGGTGGATGTGCTCCAAAGGAGGCTGTGGCTCTGTGGAGAGCCTGTGCTGGAGCAGGTCTTCTGGCAGGATGTGTGGCCCCATAGAGAGGAGCCCACACTGGAGCAGATTTTCTGGAAGGATCTGTGGCCCTACAGGGGACCCATGCTGGAGCAGTCCCTTCCTGAAGTTTATGAAGAATTGCAGCCTATGGGAAGGACCCATGATGGAGAGGTTCATGAAGGACTGTCTCCTGTGGGTGGGACCCCATGCTGGAGCAGGTGAATAATGTGAGGAAGGAGGAGCAGCAGAGGAAATGTGTGATGAACTGACCACAACCCTCATTCCCCATCCCCTTCTGTTGCTGTATGGGAGGAGGCAAGAGAAGTCCAGGATGAAGCTGAGCCTGGTAAGAAGGGAGGGGTGGAGGGAAGGTATTTTAAGACTTGGTTTTATTTCTTGTTGTCCTATTCTGACTTTTGATTGGCAATAAATTAAATTAACTTCCCCAAGTTTTGCCCATGGTGGTATTTGGTGAGTGATCAACCTGTCCTTATCTTGACCCATGAACCTTCCTTCACGTTTTCTCTCCAGTTGAGGAGGGGGAGTGACTGAGTGGCTTGATGGGAATCTGGTGGCTAGCCAGGATCAACCCACCATAACACCACGCATATACGCAGTCAGCCACACAGATAAGACACACAGACTGTGCACACACAAACACAGACAGCATCAGTGGCCTCTTTCTGTTCCCATCTCTGGCTGAGCAGGATGGATATGTGGATGAGTGAGAATATGTATGTATGATGTGGACCATGCCAGCAGCTGGGCTATGACACTCATTCTGCCCTGCTGGGCCCTGGATCCCAGTCTCTCCAGTAGCCCTGAGGTACGCACACACACAAATGCACACAAAGCACTCGCTGAGAGTCCCCCGGTCCCCTACTAGCCAGTCCACCCATGGTCTTACCGTTAGAGACACACGTACACCAGCAGGTGTCACCCCTGGGGACCTTCAGATCCTGCAGTATCTCCAGCAGCTGTCTGGGACTCCCCTGATGTCTCCAGTATCCAACTCTTCCCATAGTCTCACCCTTAGAGACATGAACACACACCTGGCTCATGGGTGGCTCCACCTACTCACCAGCTAGTCTAGCTTGATCTTTGCTAGTGCTCACACATGCTACACACCCACGCTGACTGCAGCTGCTGGCGTCACGGACACTCTCTGACCCCTGCTTCTACCCCAGTGGCTGGCACTTAGTGTCATTTACTCCAGTCTCTCCATTTGATGGCACACAGGTCCTCTAGCCTGCAGTCCCAGCCCGGTAGCTGTCACTCAGATCCTTACTTACTCCAGTTGTTGGCATGACAGACAGGTGAGCCTCTGTCACTCAAGGTCATACCCTGGTTGGTGGTGTTTAAGTTTGCTCACTGGTCTATCTAGTTGCTGGCACCACAGCCAGATGAGCCATCTGACCCATGGTCTGACTCCAGTTGCTGGCACTCAGACCCCGTGCGAGTACACATGCACACAGTCCCTGCCTGCAGAAGGCAGAAAAGGAGATGAATGAGAAGACAGAGCAGACTGTGCTGATCAGACACAGCAAGGCCAGGCAAGTGTACCAACCAGCCCACTGTTTACACACAAATGGCACTGTTTATCGTGGTTTTTCCACTGTTATTCTTCCCCTGTCTTTGGTTCATCCCCTAAGCATCCCATTATAAGTCTTGTGCAGTCCCAGAATGTGCTTCCCTGTGTCCCATAATGTCTTCTGTATACCTAGGCAGCAATTCTACTCAGTCTGAAAGGTGCTCTGGGGTTGACTCATGCTGATGAATTTCATGCCTGAATCTGAGACCTCTGGGAGAGGCCTGCACCAGGTGTCCCTTCTGAGTCCTTCATTTGGCTTCCTGCTTACCTTCAGTCCCTGTATTTCTCTGGACCTGTGGAGGTGAGCTGTGATGGACTTATGGGTCTTGTGATGGGCCTGGGAGTATCCAGGGCAGGGTGATATTGGGCTCCTCCACCTACAATTGTCTCTGTTCCTTTGTGGGTGTGCAGATGAACTTTTTATCACACAACCTAATGGAAAACTTAATAGATAACTGTTACTGCATCCAAGATATCAGCAATCTGCATATTACTGTCAGTAATATCTTTTGTCTGATGCTCAGCAATAATTATGGTATAGTCCTTTTTTTAATAAACATAACAGTATATGCATTAATCCTTCATTAACTGTTAAGAAGTAGAAATTTTTGTTTAGTGTAAGACCTGCTACTGAATACTCTTAGTGACATTAGTTACTCCTCAATAACAACCTTATGGTGATAGTACAGGTGAATAGCCTGAGGTGTTTTTTTGAGGTTCTTCTTTTCTCTCAGGCTCCACATATACTACCAAAGAACTCTTCTCCTATGCATACACATTCCTTGATCCTACAGCAGATACTGCCCAGCACTCCACTGCATGGTATGCAGGAATTCCTTTAAAGGTGTTTCAGGATTTTTTTTTTTTCCTCAAATATATGTTTACTCTTTGAGCTTCTCTGTAATTTCTTACTCATTCTTCCTTCATCACTAGCTTGGCATTGTACTTTTCTATGGCAGTTCTTCTCTTCTTCTGTCTTTGGAAAGTTAAATAAAAATCTTCCTCAAATCTTTCAGGTCTTTTCTGTGTAATAGAAAAAAACTCCCAGTAATAAAGACACTATGAAATCCTTGGTACCTAGCCTTTAGAAAAAACTGATTTTTAAAAGCTTTCTTTCAGTCTGGCCTGACCTTACTGTGGTTTTGTGACAGATGAAAATGAAATTTTGGTAGAATGTTGCAAGAAAGTACATTGTTCTGCTCATGATAAATATTAAGATTATGTTGCAGACAAAGAAATGGTGAATGAGGATGGGCAACATTACGGTTGATGAACAAAACTTCTGAGGCTGCTGTTTCTCAGAAATTTGGGATGTTTGTGGGATCACAGAATCATTCAGACTGGAAGGGACCTCAGGAAGTCTTCAACCCCTTCTCAGAGGAAGATTGGCTATGAGCTCAGACCAGGGTGCTCAGGGCTTTGACCAGTCAGGTCTTGAGATCTTCCAAGAAAGGAGAAAGATGGCACCACCCTCCATGGATAACCACTGCTGGACTGTCCTCGTGGATGAAAAAAAAGTTTTCCCCTCTCCTTATTTGGAACCATTCTTCATTCAGTTTATGTTGATTGTCCCTCATCCTCCTGCTATGCACTGCTGTGAAAAACCTGGCTATGTCATTTCAGTAATGAGCTCATGGGCACTGACATTCCCAAAGCTGTCTGTTCTCCAGGCTGAATAAGGCCAGCTGTGTGTCTCAGCTCATGGGCAAGCTCCAGCCCCAAACCATCTCAGTGTCCCTCTGCTGAACTTGCTCCAGTTTATCAAGAGGGGATGGTTTTAAGGTACCTCCATCTATTCTTTGTCCTTTGGGCTCAATCTGCTTCACGCAAAAGTTGGAAAAGTGTCTGGTTTTGTGCTGCACTTCGTTGTCTACAATTCATTGTGTCTGTTCTAATAATGAGACTACAGGGACTATGGGCATCTGCTTTGCTGCCTACCTGTTGCACTGCAGTCTGGGAGAAGGGCCACTACAGATTCAACACTAGTAGGGAATTCCCTCTGCTGTGGAAGATGAGGGAAGCATGAATAGCATGGCTATCTGCAGCTTTGCAACACAAATCATGATGTTCCAACCATTGGGCTCTCTTCACAATGCTGTTTAGGAAGAAAAAGAAACAGGTATTACTTTCTTCTCATATTATCACAAATCTGTCATCACAGTCATGTAGAGGGCAGAGCTCTCCACAGTAAGGCAGAAAAAATACCTTTTACCTTACAGGATTGTTTGCAAAATCTTGTTTTCCCCTCTTCCTGAAGTGTCAACTAAGGTTGTGTATTTCAGTGGTGGTGCTCTCAGTGTTGAGGTAAATTGCTTCTGTTCTTCAGAGGAGTGAGCTTGTCAATTCCTTGTATAGACCACCAAGTATTTGGTAACATGGCTTTCAGCCTGCTCTCAACATACAACCTTTTAGTCTCATTATAATTTCTTATGTCATCTATAGTAGCATTTCACCTTTGCAGCAATTTTTATGTCTGTTAGCTCTTTTAGGAGTAAATTTGGAATGCATTTAATAGGCTTTTCTAGGCCTGTTTTATAGGCGTTCGAGCTGAACTGAATGTTAAGAAGTGTGGCTGTTAAGGGCAATAGCTGGAGATACGTGCTATAAATACTCACAAAAAGTCTGAGTCAAATAATTTCATTGAAAACTCAGAAAGCATTGCAGGCTCACTGAAAGACCATTAATTTTCAGCTGCACCTAATTGTGGGTATACCACAGGCAATATCTGAGGAAATAAGTGAAAGTTTTTGACTAAGTTGCGTCACATTTTGAAGCTTACTCAAACTTGAAAGCCAAAGCAAATCATAGAGGACAAGTCCACATGAGAGAAAGGTTTATAGGCACCCTGCCAGAATGGTTTCACAAAAATATAGCTGAAGTTACCAGTCATTTGTAAGCTCTTACAATTGTCTGTTGCTTTGTATATGAAGCCATGAAAACTAGTTACTTGTTGGAACTTTGTGGTTAAAAAATGAATTTAGTAAGAGAATGTGAAGATACATCTGTTGATATAAATATTGCCAGGGATTCTTTTTCTGACTGATGCACTGCACTGATGTATGAAAACAAGCCAGCAATGAATGCTTTTAGGATCAACTGTAATAAAATAATGAATTTTAGAAGACAATCTCAAATGGACTTCAATGTTTGGATCATACATGGTCAAAAAGCGTTACAGCTCTTGAATGGAGGTACTGGAAGTGAAGGTTTATTGCAAATAGAAGTATAGGAAAATATAATAGGGAAGGATTAGACTAGGAGAAGAAACAGAGGCAGAGAGAGGTGAAGTGTTTTTTCCAGAACTGCTAAATATTCTAATAATGAAGCCAGAAACAAAGTGCAGCTCCAAAAAAAAATTAGCTCCAAAGCTAATTCATCAAGCCAACAATCTGACACTATCATACAAAAGGCTGTGATGCTTAGTATTGTGCCATTAATCTATATACAAACCAAAGGAAGAAGTGACAGAACGCTTGGATTCAGTGATTTAATAGCTTTACTACTGTTGTTGTTTTCCATCTTGTCAGGATTTTCTAAGATGTATTTACACAGTCTTTCTCCTTGAAGGAAGAACTGTTATTTTCTGCTTTCAACTTTTTGTGTTCAGCTAGTTAACTCTATTTGATCAAACAATAATATTTCTAAGATGGCTAATGGAAATCTTCATGGTTATTTGAGATGGGTGAACAGGGACTTTTGAGGCCCCACTGCTGTCACTGTTTACATATTTTCTCATATGATCACTTGAACTGCAGTGATAAGCCTTTGTTTTAACAGCAAGTCCTTTTGTTCCCTCTCAGACATGAGCCTTTATTATAGCCTTATAATAGCTTGTGACTGAGGTTTTAGAAAAAAACATGGTTATTTCAGGGTTTCTTGGAACTGCTTGATGTATATAGATAATTTGGTGTGCTTCAGTTTTCTTCTTTTGTCTGGTTCATTGAATTGAACCATTGCAGCAAGGAGGTTTGCTGAAATCATTGCTCACTGTCAAGCCTTTATGTTGGTTATTATATGCCAGTTATTCTAATGAAAACAGGCATGAATGGCTTGGCTTGGCTGCAACCTTTTGGTGTTTGTTATTAAAGGTATCTTTTTCTCTTACCCAAACACACACACACAAAACTCGAACCAGGCATCTGAAGATGAAATCAGCAGTGTGGTAGGTAGAAACTTTGTAAGATAAGAACTTTGTAAGACTTGGCCTTTTCTGTTGCTGCTGAAAAGTTTCATGGCTGCTGAAATATTAACTAACATGAATGGCACTGAGAGCTGCCTCATAAGGGACAGTACTGATCAGTAGCACTTCACTTGCTCTGCGACTGCAAGACTGAATAAAATACCACAGTGTGTTTGAACTGCCGTAGTTAATGCCTATTCACAATAGCAATGAATGCCTCTGGTTTATTTTACTTTTGTTATCAGTAGTACCTCTTCTGTTTTAGCATCACCAAAAATCAGTTTTGTGTTGTTTGAATGCGAGTACTGGTATTTTGTTTGATCTTAAGTTGGCAGACCTGTACTTGCTCTGCCTGTTTTCCATTCTAGGAAGCAAATTCCTATATGGAAGTAGCACTAGCTTTATTGAGGTAGTGCTATATGCCTTGTGGACAGCACAGTGCCATGCTGCCAAAAGTAAGTGTCTCTTGGGTCATGCTTCAGTTCAGTTGGCTTAGAGTACAGGTCGAGCAAGAGTAGGCCTGGCTGAATGTGTCTGTGTAGGTGTGCTGGTTCTCTGCAGTAAAGAGAGAAAAACTTACATGCTAGCAAGCAATAAGGCCTAGGCAGAGTCTTGGAGTTGGTTAGCTTTTCTGGAATAACTTTCTGGTTTTATAACTTTTAAGAGATATTTTACATGACCTCGTTGGAACTGCCTATTAAGTTTTGTTGAAACTGAGATTCTGTAAAGTTGATCATTTATGGCAAAGCTCTCTGAAACTCTCCAAAGCTGATCAAAGTGAAAAGCTTAATGTAAGGTTGTAATAGAAATGAACTCATGTATAGATTCTCAGAGAAGATAGTTTACTGTAGAAATTCTTGTGCTTAATCTACTCAGTAAAATGCATCAACAAAGGAGTATTTTTGTTCAGAAGTGACAAAAGGACATAATGTGGAAATTCTGGGAGAGTTTGGGAAAGTTCAGATTTGTCAAAAATGTTAAGCGACTTAATATTATAGTCTAATCAATATAGTCAGCAGGATAAATAATCTTCCTCTTTTTATTCTGAATGGCTTCCCCACAAAAGAAGTATAAATGTGGTACTGGTATTCAAAGAGGAGACAGTATTTGCTCAACAACTTCGGTAGAGGAAACTGTTAACTTCTGCAGAAATGTGCTTTTCACAATTAAGTTGTAATGCCTACAAGCCACTTTAGTCACAGTGACTATACGCAGTTATGATTAATCAGCTAGCAACGAACAAAGAATAATCCAGGATCTCAGTCTTAACTCTCAGGTAAGAGCCTGCAGCATCTAAGCTGTTGCATTCAAGATATTTTGTGACATCCCACTGTCTTCTGATAACAACTGTTCATGTAGCAAGCAAGGTAAAACAAAATAGCATGATACCTAAAAAGATAGGACTAATCTTTTCTGTGCTGCAAATTACTTTAGTCTATCTTGCATGTCCAGCTTTCCTGTCAAGGTAAACTTATTTTTGATAGTTCTAGATATGACCTTTGCTCTCTGATATAATATTCAAGACCTAAATATATCTGTGGTGATATCGCACGTATACTGATCCACAATAACCTTGCTTTCAGTGATACCATAGTGAGCGTATAAAAGGAAGGTAGTACTGAGAAATAGAACTGAGTGATCTGTACAAGTGGGTGGTGAAGGACATACGTCCTTCAGCCAAAGTATCTCTCTTGTATCATCCAGGAACTCTTTAGCTGTCATGCCAGAAATGTCCCATATATTGTCATGTGCCATGGCAAAGAGACATGAGATAATACGATTGCCCAAATATTGTACAGTGGTGCAGATACATCTGTTAGAGCCATAAGCTTATATTATATTATATTATATTATATTATATTATTGTCATGTGCCATGGCAAAGAGACATGAGATAATACGATTGCCCAAATATTGTACAGTGGTGCAGATACATCTGTTAGAGCCATAAGCTTATATTATATTATATTATATTATATTATATTATATTATATATACTAGATGATCTCCTGAGGTCCCTTCCTACCCTTGCCATTCTGTGATTCTGTGTTTCTGTGTGATATGTACTTACTTTATATTGAAGACTTAATACATTCTGTTAAGCACTTGATAAGGATCATTTTTATTCTGGCCTAGGTAGCCATTTATGCAGTAGTTTTCACCATTTTTTTTGAAAGCTGTGACTCTAACGAGGATAGTTTTCCCTCTGTATTTTTATTTGTCCGGTTTTCTTCCTGTCATCACTTAACACTGGTGATGCTGTTAGATTTCTTGTTGTACAGCTGCATATAAAAGCTCTGTCTTTGGCACACTTTTTTTTATTGATACAATTTCCCTTCTCTGTTATTAGGGCTATGACTAAATAGTACTTTGTACAGTTAACAAAACCACAGGTCTTCAGGAAAGCTACTATAATGTTTTTTCTATGAGAGCAGAGGACTAAATATGAAAATAGTAATACAACAGTATATTCTATAGTGACATTTGTTGATGTCATTGGTGCTCGTTGGTGACACCACTTTAATAGAAGTTGTTGGTAGACATCTCTATGTTGCTATGGGTTTACTATTGCTAGTCATCTGTGTTTCCCATGAGATGCCCCATGAGTGCCTTTCTCTGTATACATAGCAATTGTATTGTAGATAGTAAATACAGCTTGTGTGGGCACTTTGTTAAGGTAAACCACCCATCTGTCCTCATCAGAAAATTCAAAACAATTTCATAGAGAACATATCAGGAACTATCTTTCATGTTGTTCTGATGTGTTACTCACTGAAATTCTGAGAAATAGGGCTACAAAATCCTTGAAGTAAAAACTAACCCCCATATATCTTTTGTTGGCAGTTAGATCAGTGAAATATAAACCAAAGGATTCTTCCTGAATTCCTAAGCAACTATAGCAAAAGGGTGCTATTGTAAAATGTGTTGACTTTTTGTGTGACATAAACTTTTTATGTTTTTGCTTTCCCATTTCTGCCCCCCACAGTCCTCCCAGTTATTTCTGTGCTTTCTGGACTACTGTCAGAAAGCACTAACTGTGTAAAACAACTTTAAAAGGGAAACTTTCACCTTTCTGGCTGTGGATAACTTACATTAACTACATTTTTTCATTCTATGGCATTTGCCTCAGATTTCAGGGTGTGTACAGATTCTGCCAGAGCAATTGTACAAGATATGGATGCCTGAGTTGAAAGATCTTTTTCAAGTGGCAATGATTTTCACACTTTAAAATCTGGACTCAACCTAGAGATCATTGTTTTCATGAAGTTACTTTCATCATTTTATTAATTTACTATCTTGTTCTCTAGACAATAAAGAAAAATGTTTTAATGGTGTCACCTGGAGCTTTGTTAAAAAAAGGGACACCTTAATATTCAAGATATAAACTCCCATGACTACTGGTTTCCATATTCTGAATTTACTAATGTAACTAATTTAGTGCTCATAAACAAATTAAAATTGTGACGAAACTTTAGCATCAAAGTAATGTTCTAAAAAACCCCCACAGTGTCTTTAGTCTGTTTAAGCTCATATAAATCTATGTAGCTGAGAAGTTTTCATTGTATCATTTGTTAAATGTGATTTCTGGAACTTTGACCTTTTCTCTGTTTTTATTCTCAAGTGCTTCTTTGGGAAGCTGTCTTCTTGGGCCACAACAACCGCACGCAACACTACAGGCTTGGGGAAGAGTGGCTGGAAAGCTGCCTGGCAGAAAAGGACTTGGGGGTGCTGGTTGACAGCCAGGTGAATATGAGCCAGCAGTGTGCCCAGGTGGCCAAGAAGGCCAACAGCATCCTGGCTTGTATCAGGAATAGTGTGGCCAGCAGGAGTAGGGAAGTGATCGTGCCCCTGTACTCAGAACTGCTGAAGCCGTCCCTCTAATACTGTATTCAATTTTGGGCCCCTCACTACAGGAAAGATGTTGCGTTGCTGGAACATGTCCAGACGAGAGCCACAAAGCTGGTGAGGGGTCTGGAGCACAAGTCTTCTGAGGAGCGGCTGAGGGAACTGGGGTTGTTTAGCCTGGAAAAAAGGAGTCTGGGGGGAGACCTTACCACCCTCTACAACTACCTGAAAGGAGGCTGTAGTGAGGTAGGGGTTGGTCTCTTCTCCCAGGTAACAAGCGATAGGACAAGAGGACAAGTTAGGACTCAAGTTGTGCCAGGGCAGGTTTAGATTAGACATTAGGAAAAATTTTTTCAATGAAAGCATTGTCAAGCACTGGAAAGGGCTACCCAGTGATGTGGTCAAGGCCCCGTCCCTGGAGGTATTTAAAAGATGGGTGGATGAGGTGCTTAGAGACATGGCTTAGTGGTGGAATGGCAGTGGTAGGTTAACACTTGATGATCTTAAAGGTCTTTTCCAACCTAAACAATTCTATGCTTCTATAATTCAGCCAAGCAATAGTTGATGAGCCCTTTTCTCTCAACACTGTAAATGTGAACTTGAACTTGCACTTTGAAATACCTCTGGAGAACTAGGAGCAGGCTGTATATCCTTCAGATTTGAAAGGTTCTGACTATGTCTTTCTGGGAAAGATTGACTTTCAATTTCTGCATCCTTCTTCATGTGCCATCATGATTTACTGTACCAGTCTTCATAATCTATTGAGACATCATGCTGGGGTCTAGATCATGTATGTCTGTCCACTAGTATAAACAAACTCTTTTTTTGTCTAAACAGATATAATTGTTTTAAAGCTCGTTAGATGCACAAAGGTGCAGATGCCTAACTCAAAGTTTCAACCCATTGTCTTCAACATCTTGCTGATTTGATTTTTACAGATGTTGGAGAACAACCAATACTTATAAAGTGTTCAGATCCAGAAACGGAAAAAACAGAAAAGGATAAGCAGCACAAAGCGATCTGAACTGGATCCCTAGGGCTAGGTATGACTAGATGAATTTAATGTGTTTTAATATGGTCAGCTGTAAGGTCTAAGAAAAAAAGGCTGTAGGCTGTGCTACAGCCTGAAGAGAAGTTACTTGGCTTGAAAACTATGGGCCAAAGAGAAATGTGATATTTTGATTCACAAGCAAGTAACAGCTGTTTTGAAGGGGCAGAAGGAAATTAACATCCTATTCAGCACTACAATACCCATTGAATAAACATATTCTCCTATATAGAATCACTGTACAGTGAGTAAAAAGTGAACTGGTAGCAAGAGTTGTATTGACATATAAGTGTGCAGAATGGGTTAAGGCTGGTATCAAGAGCAAACCCTGTCTCCAAAGCTCTGCAATTTCAAGTGTATGTAATACTTTTTATTAGCATAAATTTTATTGGCATTGAACTTTATTAGTTGGGTCATGTTTTGAAACATGTCCTTCCACTAACATTATCCTGTAAACTAAACTCTGTTTTTGAATAGCTGAATAACATACATATTACAAATAATGCTAGCTGTTTGCATGGTTGGTTTTATTTTTTTTTTAAACAATATGTATTTCTCAACAATATTTACAATTGCAATCTCAACAATATCAACAATCTACTGGAACAGATAAAAATAAGAGAAGCATTCTGTGGATTGTGTAATGAATTATTTTGGCTACTAAAGGGTCCTGTGAATGACATGTGAGTTCTACACTCAGTCTGGCTTCATAACCCGTGGTCTGCACCTGAGAGGCTTACTTCTCATGGATTGAGATGATGATACTATGCTATGACATTCTATTGTCCAGGAGCGTTTGTTGGCATGATAACTATGGGGTAAATGCCAACCAGATGGTATGGGGAGTGTCTAGCATAAAAACAGCTGGACTGCTCCTGCTTGGTAGATGCCTGATGCATTATGCAAATATGTTTCTCCGTAATTCAGAAAGTGTTTGTGTATGTATGAGGCTTACAGAATAAATACTATGTGTATCACAGATTTGCCAAAACCCCACTAAATTATGAACATATGAGAAATGTTCTGACTAGCATAGTTTAAACAAAATAATTTACCAATTGTAACTCTTTCTACACACAAACAATTCAAATACTTGCTATTTTGCCAAGTAGTTTAAAAAAAAAAGTGTCTATTCAGCAAAATGCTTGTCTCATGTTCAATGGCAACTCTTGCCCAACCTGGATGAAATGTTATTTATTAACAAAAATGAAGGGAATTGTTATGAAAGACTTACTAAGTATAAACAGAACAGACAGGCCATTGTAAATGAGAAATGGTACACCACCACAGAGATTTTGGTTGAAAATGCACAGTAGATCACATCACTGAAATGGGTCATTAGTTATCGGTATGTGTCCTCTAAATCTATCCACTGTCTTCTGCCCTTCCCATTGTGTTTAAGACTAGCAGATGAGGAAAATGCAGCAGCAGCAAGGTAGAAGCATGTTATTGATACGAGTTTTGATTTTTCTGTTGCACTTGAGATAGATTGGAATTTTATCAAAGGTTTTGGTGTTTTTTGCTTTTTGAATGCCCTCAGAGACCTGAAACACTCCAACAGAATGAAACTGATAGCAGGCTATGAAAATATCCACTGATGTGTATCAGTGATATTTTAATAGGTTCTTAGGCTGTGACTGAGATGGAAAAAACTGAAAAATAGTTTTGAAAGTTATTTGCTGTGTTTTATTTGAACTGCCGTCCAGGTGCTAAGTATCTGATATACTTGCTGAAGGTGGGAAGGTATCTTCTGTTCTAGAAGAAGTTTAAAAGTTTATTAGTACCTTGTTTCTTAGCATCTAGCTGAGCTAAAATCTAAGATAGTTTAAAAATTGGAAAATATTAATGAGAAAAGTGTTCATCTAAGAAAATAATAGTGCACCAACGTTTTCTTACAGAAGGTATATAGAAATTACTCAAGTTTTATTTCAGATACATGCCTACAAAGTACGACCTATTTTTATATTATTTATGAGATTCTTTTATTACAATTACTTCATATGCATACATTACGCCTTGGGGGTAACCCATTTTCAAGTCATACAATTTTTTACCATCTAAAACTAAGAGATAAGATGTGTTTTGGCCGGTTTACTTACTAATTATTAAAAATACTTCTAGCAGTTGTTGGCATTCATTGTTGCTGCAGTTCCCCTGTTTTCACTAGGGGAAAAGGTTGTTTGTTATTTTTTTTTTATTAGCTTCATAAAATAGCCATTATACCATTCCTAATAAGCTACATTGTAAGTAATGAAAAATATGATTTAGTTAAGGTTTTGTTTTTTTTTTTTTTAATCTTTGTGTGTGAGAAAGGTAACAAAGTAATTGAATAGGGCAGAATAGAAGAAAGGCACCAGGTGGATCCTGAAATGCATTTTAAAGTTGATGAATATGAAATTCTAAAAGATGACAAATATTTCTACAAAATACAGTAGTGATAGGGAACCTGTATTAAATGGATTCATCCCTATTACAGTCTAGGACTTAAAATAAATGTTCTGTAAGCTATCTTAGAAGAAATTAATAGTTTTTAATAGCTGCATTTTAAGTAAAATGTGCCATTAAGTTATGTCTGTAAAGCTTTGTCAGGAATAAGTGGATTGGCAGAAAAGTTTCCAATAGTTAAAAAATCATACATACAATGCAGCAAAATAATGATATGAATTAATTAGAGAACAGGAACATAGAGCAAGCGATTTTTTTCTAACTAACTTGGTCTCACAGAATAGAAAAGCCATAACATCCTCATAGGAAGCTCAAGAAGTGTGGGTTGGATGAGTGGACAGTGAAGTGGATTGGGAACTGGCTGAACAACAGGGCTCAGTGGGGAGGGTCTAGTTGGAGGCCAGTAGCTAGTGGAGTTCCCCAGGGCTCAGTATGCGGCCCGGTCTTATTCAACTCATTCATCAATGACCTGGACAAGGGGACAGAGTGTACCATCAGCAAATTCGCTGATGACACAAAACTGGGAGGAGTGGCTGATACGCT
>NW_009258669.1:627658-659610 GCF_000687185.1 Egretta garzetta
CTGAGAGAGTTGGGCTTGTTCAGCCTGAAGAAGAGAAGACTGAGAGGGGACCTCATCAACACATACAAATATCTGAAGGGTGGATGTCATGAGGACGGAGCCAGACTCTTCTCAGTGGTGCCCAGCGACAGGACAAGGGGAAATGGGAACAAACTGAAACATAAGAGATTTCAGTTGAATATGAGGAAAAACTTCTTTACTTTGAGGGTGACGGAGCACTGGAACGGGATGCCCAGGGGGGTTGTGGGGTCTCCTTCTCTGGAGATATTCAAAGCCTGCCGGGATGAAGTCCTGTGTAACATGCTCTAGGAGAACCTGCTTTAGCAGGAGGGTTGGACTAGATGATCTCCTGAGGTCCCTTCCAACCCTTGCCATTCTGTGATTCTGTGAGATTCTGAATTCGCTTTGATTTAGTTCCCTCATTTGAGAAAGGCAAATTTCCGCTACCTTTTAAGGAAATGGATCTTTCTGAGAATAAATTAGTACCATACTTAAAATTAGAATAGGCTAACTGGTTTTCCTGTCTTTTTAACCTTTCACATGAATCTTCTCTAGAGGCTTTTCAGTGTTTTCACTGAATAAAGGCAGATAAAGGTGTGGTGGTTTGACCCTGGCTGGATGCCAGCGGCCCACCAAAGCTGCTTCATCACTCCTCTCTTTAACTGAACAGAGAGGAGAAAAGTAAATCAAAGGGCTCGTGGGTGGAGATAAGGACAGGGAGAGATCATTCGCCAGTTACCATCATGGGCAAAACAGACTCAACTTGATGAAATTAATTTAATTTATTTTCAATCAAAATCAGAGGAGAGTATAAAAACTGCTGTATCTTAAAACACCTTCCCCCACCCCTCCCTTCTTCCTGGGCTCAACTTCACTCCCAGATTTCTCTAACTTCTCCCCCCCAGTGGTGCAGGGAGATGGGAATGGGGGTTGCGGTCAGTTCATCACACGTTGTCTCTGCCACTTCTTCTTCCTCGGGAGAGGACTCTTCCCCTGCTCATGCATGGGGTCCCTCTCATGGGATACAGTCCTCCATGAACTGCTCCAATGTGAATCCTTCCCATGGGCTACAGTTCCTCATGAACTGCTCCAGCATGCGTCCATAATTTCCCCAGGGTGCAGTCCTTCATGAGCAGACTGCTCCAGTGTAGGTCCCCCATGGGGTCACAAGTTCTGCCAGCAAACCTGCCTTGGTGTGGGCTCCTCCCCCCATGGGTCTGCGAAGTCTTGCCAGGAACCTGATCTGGTGCAGGCTTCCCACGGGGTCACAGCCTCCTCCCTTCGGGCATCCACCCACTCTGGCGACAGGTGGAGAACTGTGCTCCACCGTGGACATCCATGGACTGCAGGGGGACAGCCTGCCTCACCATGGTCTTCACCACGGGCTGCGGGGGAATCTCTGCTCCGGCGCCTGGAGCACCTCCTGCCCCTCCTTCTTCACTGACCTTGGTGTCTACAGGGCTGTTTTCTCTCACATCCTCTCGCTTCACTTCTTTCTGGCTACTAAGCCACAGCAGGGTGTTTTTTCCTTCTTAAATATGTTATCCCAGAGGCGCTTCCACTGCCGCTGATTGGCTCGGCCTTGGCCAGTGGCGTGTACAGGGAAAACTTCTGGCAGCTTCTCACAGAAGCCACCCCTGTAGCCCCCTGCCACTACAAGACCTTGCTACACAAACCCAATACAAAAGGGAAGAAGGGGAAAAAGTGGAGTGAGGGCGTAAGGGAGAGAGAATCTGGGAATAAGTGGTTTAAAACATCTCAGAACCTACTGATGAAGATGCAAGCTGAATGGGGGAAGAATACAAATTCAAGGTTTTGATGTGAATTACAGGGAACTGAGAGCTAAGAAGTAGCATCTCCAAAATGTGAGAGACATATCCCATAGGTGCCACTCATTACCACTGAGCTCTCGCTTATTTTAAGGCAACAAAACAGCTGACTTTTCTTTTGACACAAAATTATTTTCAACAGGAAGATTGATGAAGACCTTGATTCAAAGAAGGTGATGTGAGGACTTAGTTCTTGGAAACAGGTATTTTTGGGGAAAGCAAATTTCCCAGAAAGTTCCAACTCGTCATGTTCTCAGAATTGGCTGCTCCTCTCACTGCACTGAAACACAAATTCTGAGCCATTCTGAAATAGCAAGACCTCACTGTAAGAGGTTAGGAGTGGAGGGAGGAGAATGGGAAGTCCCATAGGACTAGAAGGAGACAATATAATAGAATAGTTCAGTTGGAAGGGACATGCAACGGATCATCTAGTACAACTGCCTGACCACATGAGGGCTGAACAGAAGTGAAAGCATGTTATTGAGGACATTGTCCAAATGCCTCTTAAACACTGACAGGCATGGGGCATTGACCACTTCTGTAGGAAGCCTTTTCCAGTGTTTGATTACCCTCTTGGTGGAAAAATGTTTCCTGATGTCGAAACTTCCCCTGGCAGAGCTTTGAACCATTCCCAGGCATCCTGCCACTGTATCCCAGGGAGAAGAGCTCAGCACCTCCCTCTCCACTTCCCCTCCTTGGCAAGCTGTAGAGAGCAACGAGGTCTCCCCTCAGCCTCCTTTTCTCCAAACTGGGCAAACTTAGAGTCCTTAGCTGCTCCATAAGGGGCAAGCCTTCAAGCCCTTCTACCAGCTTTGTCGCCCTCATGTGGCCACATTCAAGTGCCTTCACATCCATCTTAAATTGTGGGGCCCAGAACTGCACACAATGCTGAAGGTGAGGCCATACTATCACTAAATACAGCGGGATAGTCACCTCTTTTGACCGGCCTGTTAACACTGTGTTTAATGCACCCCAGGATGCGGTTTGCCCTCTTGGCTGCCAGGGCACACTGCTGACTCATGACGAGCCAGGAACAGCCAGCATGAATTTGTCAGGAATAAATCATTTCAGAAAGGGATATTAGATTATTTTGACAGGGTAACTGGGCTATGGACAGGAAATTGATATAGGCGTAACAAGTCTTGACATAAGTAAAGCTTTACACACAGCTTCACATGGCATTCTCGTAAGCAAAATAAGTGAAAATGGCCCAGACTAAACTATTCTAGCAGGCTGGAAGTGCAACAGGCTTGAAAACTTTGCTGTTGAGTAGTTACAGATGGCTTACTGTCAGCTTTAGAGGACATATAAGCAGTCCCGTCCATTAAGTTTTCTTTTCAATAAATCAGCTCATGCTTCAACTGGAAAAGAAAACTGGTTACTCAGTCTAACCTTGAGGCCTTAATGGATTTAGGTATCTCAGTTCAAAATTGTATACTTGAAAAAGCATGGTCACTTCTGATTATTGGAGTGCTTGTGCTCCACGCATATGTCTTCCATTTTATTTTTCTGTAAGCTTCCCAACCATGTCAAACCAGGCAACTCTGCCATACCCAAAGCTGACAATAGACTTGATTGAGCTAATGTACTTGGCACTTGCAGCATTCTAAAGCTCAATCAGAATTAAAAAACTAGCTGTTCCTCATGCTGTGTCTTCAGAGGAGCCTGATGCTGTAGATTATCTTAAAGCATCAGTATGGGTAGAGACAGTTAAGGCTTTGCATAAAAAATTGCTGCTTTTCTTCCAAGAAGTAGCCAGTAAGGGACAAAGTCAAGTGAATCACTATCTACTTTAGTTGATTATGAACTTTTTTTAGAAAAATTTTTTTAAAGCTTAAACAATAATTTGAAAAAAACACAGAAATTGTTCTGGGAACAAAGATTGGAGATCATATTTCGCCTTCTCTTTCACCTTTTTAGTACCTGTGCTCTGTATTGCACACTCAGTCAAAGTTTCCCTGTGGCTTTGCCCCAGTCAGGTGCAAGGTGACCTTGGGTGCCCTTCTGTCCATATTTTTGACTGGGTTGAGATATGTCCTGAGGTATGTACTATATGAAATTCTGGGGTTCTGGGTTCACTTGGGAAGAAGGTATTGTTGGAGATCCAAATCCCTCACTGTTTCTGACCAGTGCTAGAGTGTAACTCCTTTTTCTCCTCTCTCATTCTCTTTTTTTTATATTAGTAATTTTGATAGTTTTTTTTAAAATTCCAGATATCTTTTCTAGTGTGACAGCAGGAACAGATACAGAATCAGACAATGCTTTCCAACAGAAGATAAATCAGTTTCTTATTCTTGCCACTGTTCAATGGTTTATATTAGGTTTACAGTAATAAACAATTGCACTAAGAATCATATTGAGCACTATTATTCATAGATTTTATTTAAACACCTTTGAGACATTTCGTGATCATGAAAAAGTGTCTGAATGGGCTAAACTTGTCAGGCAGACCAAACTGTTTTTGATCTTTTTGTTCTTACTGTTTACCACTTTGACAATGATTGTGTAAGCTGTAAAATTTCATTTACAATAACTTGTAGTTTCTTCCAGATCATTGGTAAGAATGGCTTGGTGCTAATAATTTGAATCCAAGAGAATAATGTGGAAGAACATTTGGAACAATGCCTGAATGTGCTGTTAGATAATTTATTTGCCAGCTTGCTTGGAGAAGAATTGATTGAAATGTTTAAGGAACAGCTCTTATAAGAAGTGGTGGGAGTTCAAGGAGTGAGTTTAGTTTGTGGTTTTTGTTCTCATATTGGCTTAAAAAAGGTAGAGTCTTCAATTAGAAGGCCCAAGAGTGAGAACTATCTTACATTCCTTTTTCTTCCTATATGAATTCCTATTAATAAAACAGGAAGACATCTGCTAAGTATTTGCTGTGGGGAAAATCACTCCTCTGCTCCCTTCTGTGTCCCTGCTCTTTTTTATTTCTAATGTATATCTGTTTCCTTCAATCCAGTTCTACACTTGTTGAACATGCTATTGACATACCCCACCATATGCATGCACAAGATTCTATCAAATTTATACATACCATTGTCCCAATATGGTATAGAGGCTGACTTTGTAAGCCCTGACACAGTGGTTGCAATTAATTGTCAGACCTCTCCTTTAATTTGCACTGCAAGGAACAATCCTAAAAGGGCATATGAATGCTCTGGGAAATTTTCCAGAATCACTTTGAGGTAATAGAAGCAGTCCATATGGCCTGCAATAAACAGGCTCTGCAGCTTGCCACAGTACTTTTGGGAGTGTGGCTGATAAAGCTGCTGCTGGTTCTGCTGCAACTGTAATTGGCATAACGGGGAGAGGAGACCAGGGATAAAGGTAAAAAAGATAGAGCTTTCTTGCTCATGCTGGACTTCTTTGTTTATCTTTTTCTGCTTGTCTTTTTACTTCTTCCTTGTTGCCTGATGAGATCTTTTTCAGTGCTATTGTGTCCTTCAGCTCCTCACACATCTATTTATTGCTATGTTGTTTTCACACAGACTAAATTGCCTTAGCTTGCAAGTGATGATAAAATGAGTTTGCTTGCATCCAGTGGTGGTAAAACAGTAGTTAGGAGGCTCCTGCTCAGATGTCTCATTCTTAAACACTGCTCACAGCACTAATACTTCTGCAAGCACCCAGCCAGCCTCTTGTTCTGTACCTGTGCCCCTGCCCTCTGTGGCTTGGAGGAACAAACAAGAGTGAGAAAGCTCTTAGGTTGAGATAGACAGGAAGATCACTTACTAATAATTACTGTTGCAGACAAAACAGGCTTGACATGGGGAATTTAACTCAGCTTATTGCCAATTAGTAAAAATTAATTACTGATTTGAGTACTGGGAAACAAAAAAAGAAAAGTAACAAACATTAAAACGCTTAGGGAAAACACACCCTTCCTCCTTTCCTGGACATAGCTTCACTTCTGGGCTCCACATCACTCCTTCAGGCTCCTCTCCCCTGCCACTACTGCCACAGTTTACACTCAGTCCCTTCAGTGAGACAACGAGCAGCACTGGGAGAATCGTGGTCAGGGCATAGCTATTTTTCCCTGCCCCTTCTTCTTCCACACTCTTTTTCCTCTGTTCTGGTGTGGGTCCTCCATGGACTACAGTCTCTTCACAAATATTTGCTATGCCATGAAGCACTTCCTCCTCTTCTGGCCTTGTTCCCACCTTTCCACCCCTTTTTCTTTTTTGTTCCCTCCTCCTCTCTATGCTCCCTCATTACCTTCATATCCCCTCTTCCACTCTCCAGCGTTTTCTGCCCTTTCTTTAATAAGTTTTCACAGAAATGCCTCAAACGTCCCTGGTGGGCTCAACTGGCACCTCACCTCCTGCATGGCCTGACATGTCCTCCATGTAATGCTGTGTAGGGGAGCCTTTAACTGTGCTGCTGCTCCTTGCCGTGTGATGGGTAACATGGATTTTCAAATCCTGGAGTCTTGGCAGACAGAGATATTTTCTTTTTCCTGGAGGCTTCCACCCTGGACTTGTTTTTTCTTTGATGTAGGCTCTCACAATTACCCCATCTCTACTCATTAAGGTGACATGAAAGCTTTTATGGTAAGAAAAGACAGACAAGTGATAGATCCTAGACCAGTATCCTTTCTTTGTTAATGATGGGCCACAAATGCCAAGGGAAACCGGTAAGAATGGGCAAGCATACACGGACATTTCTTCAGAGTAGTCTCTTAGTTTGAAATCAAACAAGTACTAAGGAAACATATGTCAAAAAAGAAAGACCTTTTCCATATTCCTTTCCAACTCTATGGAACTTGAAGCAAAGAAATTAACTCTACAGCCAATGAGACTGTCAAGCCAGTATTCTTTATTACAGCACTCGGGTCGTGCTGGGATTTTCCTCAAGGTGTTCCCAATCCAGCCACGACTTCAAAGGTCTTGTATTTAAATTTGCCTGCTTTGGAAATGCTCCAGCGCCTCAATATCCTTCTTGTAGGGAGAGGCCTAAAACTGAAAACAGTATTTATTTGAGGTGTGACATCACCAATGCCAAGTACAGGGGAAGGATGACTTCCCTACTCCAGCTGGTCACACTATTTCTTGTACATGCCAGGATGCCATTGGCCTTCTTGGTCACCTGTGCACACTGCCGGCTCCTATTCAGTTGGCTGTTGACCAATAACCCCCAAATCCCTCTCTGCCAAGCAGCTTTCCAGCCACTCGTCCCCAAGCCTGTAGCATTGCCTGGCGTTGTTTTGACTCAAGTGCAGAATCTGGCACTTGGCCTTGTTGAACCTCATACAATTGGCAACATCCATCTGTAGTGCCTTAAATATGATATTTAATAGCGCCTTCCAACCCAAGTGGATAAAATAA
Source organism: Egretta garzetta (assembly GCF_000687185.1). Taxonomy (NCBI): domain Eukaryota; kingdom Metazoa; phylum Chordata; class Aves; order Pelecaniformes; family Ardeidae; genus Egretta; species Egretta garzetta. The sequence goes on from NW_009258669.1 coordinate 634,815, forward strand.
TGGAATGAAGCTTCCAAAATTGTACAAATGACAGCAGAATTTATTTTTCCATCACTTCACCCCATGTTCAGTGTTGCTTTGTTAAAAGTTTTTTATGTATTCTGTTTTATCTTCTTCCAGTTTCTAGAAATTAATTAAAATCAGAAAGGAAAAAAAGAAAGAAGCTGCATCAGCAGTTGTGGTTGCTAGATTTGGCATGTGCCAGAGACTTGACAATATGAGTTAAAAGGAGGCAGCCTGGGTTCAGTATCAAAAAGATGTAATATCAAAATCAGCAGTGCACAGTTTAGGTGAACTTGCTTTGAATTAGCTAGTAAACATTTTAATTTTCTGCTCCTTATCAATGTCTTTCTTTTTTTCTGTGAGAATCTGACAGTTTTGCCTATGTAATGCAAAACTGATCATTATAAATCATTAATGAGTTTTTGCCCTGGAAAAAATACTGCATTGCATCTCAGAAGGTCTATTGGTGCATTCTCATCAGTGCATTGTGCATCAGCATAAGAATTTTAACCTTTACAAATGCCTTTAATGCATACTTGTTCTCCCTTTTAGAAGTAATTTGACTTTGTTAGTATATTAGTAATTCTTTAACCAAAATGGTCAATATCGCTGATGACTTTATTAGCCTTTCCCCGCTATCTTGTGTCCAAATTTCTGTGACTGTTTTTCACAGTGAATAATGCTTACTTCTTAGCAAGACTCTGCCTTGAACTTGTATTACTTATTTTGTCGGGGTTTTAGAACTATTTCCCTTATACACACACACACCATTAAACTTTAGGTGCCCCTCTACTCTGGGAATCAAACCAGACTTTTGAATATCTTATGTTTGTGTAAATGAACTGCAGACATTATGATTTCACAATGTGTAATAGTATATTTCAGTGATTTGGTCCCTTTGTGCTCAAATAATTGGCTTGTCTATGCTGAATGGCTAGTGTTTGCTGCTGGTGGTTTATCTTCTGTTCCTAGGTGCTTTTAAGAAGGTCTTTGGGATTTTGTCATGGCTCCCTCCTGGCCCACCCAGTCACACTGCTTAGTTGTGCAAATGTTTCAGCAGGCAGATGGGACATGTATTCAGCCAGAGGAGCTGGATGCCCTATTGGCCCACAGTATGGATGTAGTCCCTTACAGCTAAACAGACAGAGACTTTAGTAATTTGGAGCTCATCTACAACCTGATCTGTGAGCTATATGAATTGAGACAATATGTAAAACTGTATTTTTCATTAAATTGGCCAGTTTTGAAAACAAATTACCTACTTATGCTTTCCATAGTCAGACTTCTAGCTGCTTAGATTTACTTGTCAATAAGTTTGGTTTTCTTCTTCAGTATATTTGTTATTAGTTGGTGCTGACTTTCTTTTAATGGTTGTATCACTTCTATTAGCAGTCAAACAATCCTAAGTCTGAAAGTTCTTTGAACTCACTACCAGAAATATTTAATGCCAATTGTTACTACTTCTTGCTTCCAGATATCTGAATTGTCTTGGTGGTGGATTTCTTCCCCTAACCTTTTTGGTGAATATATAATGAATATGTAATAATATGAAAAAAAGAACTGGGGAGCTGTAAAAATCCCATTTTTTTCAGTGCTTGAGTGAATTACGAGGTGTTGATCACAGTCTGAAGGATTCAGACTCTTCAAATGCTCATCCAGTTCATTTGTACTTAAAGATGAACCCTATTCTTCCTTTTACGACAGCAACATATTTGTAGTTTTTGTCCAGCATTTTTCCTGTTTGTTCTCTTAATCTTCCTTTTGTAATTTTTACTACATATTTTTCAGCAAAAATTACTTATCAATGTTATTGTTATGCTATAGCAAAGCTGTTTTGTATAAAGTTTGATTATAATTGTGCAATTTACACTGAAGCAAATAGTTCTGTTCCAAAGTAATTTTCATTTTCCTGAAATATACTAAAATATTTGATTGTTATGAAGCTGCCAATGGACTAAATTCAGTCTAAGGTGTAGGCTGAAAAGACATTTCTCCCTGTCAGCAGCAAGCAAACAAAGCTAAAGATGGAAAGCATTCCCAGAAGTCTTTCCACCACAGTTGAATGCATCATTGAAGCGTGTTAAGAAATAGCGTAGGATACTTTACATCCTTAATGTATTTAAATGTTAAGAAAAGGAGCCTTTTATTCACTTATGTCTCAACAGTTTAACAACTACTATCAAAAAATAATCTAGTGGCTGCCCTAAGCTACATACCTTTTCCTCAGAAGACATACACCATACCTGCAGTTGAATGGAATTCTTTTTTCTACTGTTTATTTTTCCTGTTGTCTCTCTCAGATATGATCAATTTTGACTTTCAGTACTTGTTATTTAAAGCAGATCTTCCACATGGTTTACAGCATACAGTTAACTGAATAAAAGTTTTGATTATATTTATTAATAGGCAAAAGCAGTATCTGCCTTTTCCATGACTGTTGTTATTAGATTTCTGTAGGACTCCATGTAGTTTTTAGGCTTAACAAGTCTGAGTACCTATTACATGAATATAATTAGAAATATATCTTCAGTGATTAGATATATTAATTGAAAATTTATTGCATGCAGATATACAGTACAAATATATGAATGATCTGGAAAAAGGAATGTCAATATTTGGCTATTTTTACTTATTAGGTATGTACAATTTTAGACTGAAAAAGACCATAATGCTATCTCATGTCATCTTTTCTTTATGATAAGCTTTTGAGTTTAAACCAGCTGTCCTGAGCTCAAAAGCATGCATTTCCTCAAAATAGAACCTTGCAGTGTCCATTAGGGAGCATGAAGAATTCATCACCTAGGAAAAAAAATTAACCCACCATAGCGGATTGAAAGTCTTGATTTTCTACTAAAGGTGATAAGTGCTTATTTCACATTGTTGAAAAAATTGTTCCTGTGTTCTTAAAAAGCACATAAACATAATGTTTTAAAAGTGATCTCATAGAATATTTTGACTTGACTTAATGCAATCTTTTAATGTTATTTTTTGTTCAACTTTACTTACTATCTGATAATCTTCAGTGAGTGTCCTGGTCCCTGTAATGCTACAGTTATAATTAATGTGCATTTGGTAAGAAGAAATTTTGCTCCAAAAGAAAAGAAGTACATTAGAGCAGAGCGATGAAAACACTCTAGCTCTATCACTTGTTTCATTATAATTTACATTTACATCATTTACAGAATAAATACGCTTTTTTTTCCCACCCAAGAGACAAGCAGTGCAATTCCTTTGGACAGGCTGATCCCCGTTTCCCGGGGAACACATTCAAAATCAAATATGTAACAGAAGTATTGACGTTATTTTAAAAATACTTCAAGAAAATGTAACTTTTTTCCCCCCCAAATCCCTAAATAATAAAGAAGTAGAAAGGAAGAAAGGAAATTCATTTAGTCTGGTAATAGAAATCCACCAAAACTGCCAGACCGTCTTCTCTCAGAAAGGAAACAGTTGAAAGCCTGCTTTAACTACAGTGCATTGGTGGCGAGGAGAGAAAGAACTTTGGTCAGGGAAGAACTCACTGAAGTGTCTATTCTTTAAAATGCTTCTGATTTTTCTGAATACAGTTTTTTTTTTCTCGTCTGGAGAAAATAAACAAAAATCTTGTTGAGCACTTTTTTTAGATCACAAGCAATGTATTGGAATTCTAGGATTTAGCTTGTCTGATGAGCTACTAGTACTGGCTTTCTTTTTGTATTCTTCGTATTAAGCAACCCTGAAATCAGTGGCTTTATGGTGAGTCCAAATACAATTTATGTGCAAGTATTATTAAGGGTTGAAGCCCCAAATTTTTCAGTTCATAGAATATGCTACAAATTCAAAACTTATTTGTTTTAATGAACAATGAACAGTTTTCAATTACCTTGCTTAGTGTGACTTTGTATAGCTTTCTCTTTACAAGCAGAAAAATTTGGTCTGCATCGATGTGTGAATAACAATTATATTTGCTGCTTTTACCTTATGCTTGATCACCCTCTCTAATGGATCTCCTTATATATATATTGTTAAGTTCTTATTCATGAATGTTATTGTTCTTGTTAAACTACTGGGATGCTGGTGTTTCTGGAACTAAATGTATGCATCACAACAGAGTATTCCATTACACATGATTTGTTAAGCAACCAGTCGTTTCCATTTTGAACAGCAGCTCCCAATTGTCAATATATCTTTTGATTTTGAGATGCTTCTTAGAGTAAATTTTAAAGTTTGTTATTATTAAGAGTTTTTATATCAAGGGTTCACCACGGTGTCTTAATGCCTTTATTTCTTATAAATAAATAAATTTTACAAAATAAAGTAACCTTGACCATATCAACACAATGCAATGATAAATCATAAAATGTTGCAAGGTTCAACAGCATGCCAGGGAGTATTTTTTTTTTTTTGCTTTTAGTTGCTCAAGTACTACTTATCATTATAGAATCATAGAATCATAGATCGTTTAGGTTGGAAAAGACCTTTAAGATCAAGTCCAACCGTTAACCTAACACTGCACTGCCATTTCACCACTACACTATGACCCTAAGCACCTTGTCTACCCATCTTTTGTATCATTATGTCCTGTACTTTAATGACTATGATATTTACTTGTAAAGTGTATAGTATTAAAATTCCCTCAGATACAGGGGAAAATGCTACTAAATTGCAAGTATGCTAAATCTGTGGTGAGTAATCTAGCCCTTGAGGATCACTGGTAATTCCATAAAGGTTCATGTTCAAAGTCAGTATCCTCCTGAAAATATACAGTTGTTTTAAGTGAAATTTGGAAATAACTTTGGAATAAACATTTGGTAAATGCACTTATTGGCTTACTTCTCTCTTTCTAAGTTCTATTACTTGCAGATAATGAAAGCTTCTGCATGAAGTACCATATTGCAAACTCTATTCTTAGTCCATATTATGGTTCTTCATAAATTTGAAGAGTCTGTGCAGTGAAAGCAATAGGTTATTGGAAGGTGGCATATCAGCTGCAATATTCTGTATATTATTGAAGTTCCTGCTGCCATACCCTTAAATAACATATATTTCTTTGGTCTGCTTTTGAAAGTAGTCAACAAAGTCAGCGTGCTAAGTTAAAAGGCAACAAAGAGAAACTTTATTATTGGTGAGTGATCATCTTGTGAACATTCCTAAATCCTACTTCTGAACTTTGCTTGATATTTGTTCTCGTGGTGTGCACAGGGCTTTAAGGCATACTTTTGTGTTTGCATTGAGTTAAAGTTTCAGCATGATTTTTGCTTTGAGCTTTCTGGAAGGACTTGGACGAGCTGCTGTGAGTCTTGCCCAACACTGCTATAAATTCTAGCTCTTGGGAAATTAGTTCAGCTAGTTGATTATCTATAGCCTAATAAACTGTCCCTTGTGACTAGGTGGTGTGTCTTGATCCGAGCATTTGGAGTGCCATGACTGGGACTGGCAAAATAGGCAGAGGCCGAGGGTCACAGTCTGCAAGGACATGACAGGGTAGGCCTGGCCTTGACTCTTGGAATCTTGGAAATTTGTGCTCACTGTTGCTGGGGTTGCAGTGAATCTCTTTTTAGTAGCAGCTGTTAGCCCTACTCTAATCTCCTTACAGTCAAAAAGTACAGGTCAGCAATCTAGGACAACTCTATTTCAGCGCTTTATCTGTATTATTTTCTTGTCCTTTTCCCACATCTTTCTCCCAGTGTTCCATCTCTTAAATGCTGTGTATCAATTTGTCTGTAGTGATGACAGTTACAGAAAGGTCTGAGAAGTGAGTCCTGTTAAAGAGAATGCAAATTGGCAGGTCTGGAAAGGGAGTGAGGTAACATTCTCTAATAGTAATAGCTCAGCCTGCTGTTTGGCAATCTAACTGTGGCCTGAATTTCAACTAGTAATTCAGCCTACTGAAGGAGAAATTGCTTTGCACAGGCCAAATGAGGGACAGTTGCCACTTAAAATATTTACACACAAAGCTTTTATTTCCTTGACTTACTGCAATGATGTCTTCTGAAAGAAAGTACCACGCAAGGACTTTGAATTCTTGGAGATTATTTTCCATTATTTTCTAGTACTTAGAATTGCTACATAAGACTCTAACATTTGAAATAAACCATTGTCTTTAATCTCTTTAGAAATGAGAAATTTATGGATAGAAACAGACTGATCTTTTTCACATTCCCACCCTGTCCAGCAGATGCATCTTAGAAAATCTGAACAAACCAAATACAGCTCAGCATTAGCTTCAGTTCACTTATACTATCTGACTTTGCAGTGTTGTACAGTAGATTGTTTCTGTTGTCTGGGGGGAAGAAACCATTAGATATCTGATGTGAACTTCTCAGAAATTGTTTATGTTCACTTATTATACATTTCTTGGTTGAGAAAACTCTTTGACAGAAATGAGTTATATTTATAACATTTGTGATTTGTAGAACTACTTAGTGCAGGAAAGTTTGTACCCTAATAATGATCTAAATCTAATTGTCTGAAATAGTTTCTCCTGTATCTAAGTTTGTAAACTAGAATTGAAGGGGGAGGGGGATGAAACCAGGCTTCCTAGAAATAAGCCTGGGGATGGCATGCCAATGTGTGAGGGACAGTGTGGTAGTGAGGTCCTTTGATCTGTCGCCTCAGAAGTGGTGGATAGTAGTCCAAGTGGCAGCAAAGATGCAAAGGTTATTGATGGGTTAATAAGAACTGAAAATTGTCATTAGGAATCAAGACTTCTCCCCTGAGAAGAGTAGAAGGATCAATACCCCAGCTGAAGTGCATCTATACTGATGGTAGCAGCATGGGCAAAAACCAGGAGGACTTAGAAACCATCATGCAGCAATGTGGTGGGACAACTCACATAACTGGAGTGCTTCCACAGATGACTATAAACTCTTCAGGTGGGATAGGCAAGGAAAGGTAGCCCTGTGTGTTAGAGAGTGTTTTGATTGCCTTGAGCTCAATGATGGTGAAGACAGGGTTGAGTGTTTATGGGTAAAAATCAGGGGAAAGGCCAACAAGGCAGATATCATGGTGGGAGTTTGTTATACCCTGCCCAACCAGGAAGAAGAGACAGATCAAATATTCCACAAGCAACTGGGAGAAATCTCAAAATTACTAGCCCTTTTCTTGTGGGGGACTTCACTTACCAGATGTCTGCTGGCAATACAATCTAGAAAGTTCCTGGAGTGTGTGGAAGACAACTTCCTGATGCAACTGGTGAGTGAACCAAGTAGGGAAGGCACCCACTGGACCTGTTATTTGTGAACAGAGAAGGCATTGTGGCTTTTGTGATGACTGGAGGATGCCTGGGTTGTGGCAATCATGAAATGATGGGATTCTCAATTCTTGGAGAAGGAGGAGGGTCAGCAGAACTGCCGCCTTGGACTTCCAGAAGTCAGACTTTGGATTGTTTAGAAGGCTGGTTGACAAAGTCCCTTGGGAGGCAGTCCTAAAGGGCAAAGGAGCCCACAAAGGCTGTATGGTCTTCAAGAAGGAAATCCTGGAGGTGCAAGAGCAGGTCATCCCCATGTGCCAAAAGGTGAGCAAGGGGGAAGAAAAATGGCCTGGCTAAACAGAGAGCTTTGGCTGGATCTCAGAAAAAGAGGAAACTCTATGAGCTTTGGAAGAAGGGGCAGGCATCTCAGGAGGACTACAAGGATATTGTGAGGTCATGCAGAGAGAAAATTAGAAGGGCTAAAGCCCAACTAGAACTTAAATTGGCCGGTTTTGTGAAAGATAATACAAAATGTTTCTATAAATATATTAATGACAAGAGGAGAGCTAAGGAGAATCTCCACCCACTACTGGATGCAGGGAGGGCCATAGTGACAAAGGGTGAGGATAAGGCTGAGGTGCTTAATGCCTTTTTTGCCTCAATATTTGAAAGGTCAGCTGTTCTCCAGGTACCCAGCCCCCTGAGCCAGAAGACAGAGATGGGGAGCAGAACAAAGCTCCCATGATCCAAGAGGAAATGATTAGTGACCTGCTTGGCCAATTAGACGTACACAAGTCTATTGGGCTGGACGGGGTCCACCCAAGGGTACTGAGGGGTCTGAGGGATGTGCTCACCAAGGCCCTTTACATTATCTATCAGCACTCCTGGAAGGCTGGGGAAGTTCCGCATGACTGGAAGTTGGCACACATACACACATTTACAAGAAGGGCTGGAGGGAGGATGGGGGAAACTACAGGCCTGTCAGTCTGCCCTTGGTGCAGGGGAAGTTTATGAAGCCATCATATAGCACATCCAGGACAACCGGAAGATGAGACCCAGTCAACATGGGTTTATGAATGGCAGATCCTGCTTGACTAACCTGATCTCCTTCTATGACAAGGTGACCCACTTAGTGGATGGGGGAAAGGCTGTGGTTGTAGTGTACCTGGACTTTAGTAAAGCCTTTGACACCATCTCCCCCAGCATTCTGCTTGAGAAACTGGCTGCCCATGGCCTGGACAGGCATACTCTTTGCTGGCTAAAAACCTGTCTGGATGGCCGGGCACAAAGGGCGGCGGTGAATGGAGTTAAATCCAGTTGGAGGATGGTCACAAGCAGTGTTCCCCAGGGCTCAGAGCTGGGGCCAGTCTTGTTTAATATATTTATCAATGATCTCGATGAGGGGATTGAGTGCACCCTCAGTAAGTTTGCAGGTGACACTAAGCTGGGTGGAAGGGTTGATCTGCTTGAGGGTAGAGAGGCTCTACAGAGGGACCTGGATAGCCTGGATCAATAGGCTGCAGGCAATTGTGTGAAGATGAACAAGGTGAAGTGCTGGGTCCTGCACTTGGGTCACAACAACGCCATGCAACGCTACAGGCTTTGGGAGGAGTGGCTGGAAAGCTGTTTGGCAGAGAGGGATTGGGGGTACTGGTCAACAGCTGGCTGAATATGAGCCAGCAGTGTGCCCAGGTGGCCAAGAAGGCCAATGGCATCCTGGCTTGTATCAGGAATAGTGTGGCCAGCAGGAGTAGGGAAGTTATCCTTCCCCTATACTTGGCATTGGTGAGGCTTCACCTCAAATGTGTTCAGTTTTGGGACGTCACTACGGGAAAGACGTTGTGTTGCTGGAACATGTCCAGAGGAGAGCAACAAAGCTGGCGAAGGGTCTGAAGCACAAGTCTTATGAGAATTGGCTGAGGGAACTGGGGTTGTTGGGTCTGGAGAAGAAGAGACTGAGGGGAGACCTTATCATCCTCTACAACTACCTGAAAAGAGGTTATAGTGAGGTGGATGTTGGTCTCTTCTCCTGAGTAACAAGCAATAGGACAAGAGAAAATGGCCTCAAATAGCACTGGGAGTGGTTTAGAGTAGATATTAGGAAAATTTCTTCACTGAAAGGGTTATCAGGCTACCCAGTGACGTGGTCAAGTCCCCATCCCTGGAGGTTTTTAAAAGACGGGTAGACACATGGTGCTTAGAGACATGGTAGTGGACAGGTACGGTTGGACTCAATGACCTTAAAGGTCTTTTCCAACCAAATGATTCTATGATTCTATGATTATCTCAGCAACTGACATTATTACATGTTCTTTCCATTGGGTCCTGTTATTATCTGTTCTACAGACCTCTTTTTCTGAGGACTTTGAAAAGTTTCACTTGATGATCTTTCACAGACACGTTTGGCATTATTTGAACTGCGCAGGCGGTGAAACATATCTGGTTAATTTTTTTCCCCATTTAGTTCTTTCAGAAAAATTATTTACTATCTCTATGCACAGAAGTAGCAATGTTCTACTCATGGTTTTGGTTTGAGAATTACTCTTTCAGTCCTTGTTCTGTACTTCTATGCTAAGAATATTTCATCCATCATGACATACTCCTGACTTCAGGTTGGGATGCTAGCAAAATATTTACATGCACATATAGTTAATATAGAGAAGTACTTCATTAGAATTTCAATGGAAAAAATTGGGAATGAGATTTCATAGGTTTCCATGAACATCAGATAATATATTTATCAGAAACTGGAGACAATGTTAGTCCTAGGGGACTAATAAATATAAATGGCTTTAACAGAAGATAGTGGTGCAGGTGATAATTTTTTTAAACATTCATCATTAAGACAATAATCTATTCTAAAATTAACATAATAATTTTATGACCTGTGCATTACGATTTTATCCAACATTTGAAGAAATTTTTGCTAAACTGTTATCTGCTGCAGGCATAAATAAATGTTACATTTGTCATGAAAAAGCCTGATTCTTAAAATTGACTGATAGTCTGATAGTTTAAAATCTAGCAAATAAGGTGAGAAATCTTCTCATGAATAGGTATTGAGCCACCCTAAGGTATCATATAGTAGGACAAGAATGAACTCTAATTTATGCGTTATTGAGCAGCTCATGTGAGCTTTAAATAAGATACCATCCTTGTGTCATATTTTACTCCATTATGTGATAATTTGGCTAGTGATGTATAGTAGGTCCATTGTTTCAGTTACAGTGCAGGCATTTATGAAAATTTTCCTCATTACTGTCTGAGGATTTCTTAGATAAATTCTGCTGTTTGTGCTAGGTTGAATGATGAACATATTGCTGCTCTTTTTTATTGTTGTTACACATGTAAGAATAATAAAACAATTAGAAGAAATTATTTTGCTCAGGACCTCATTATCTTTTCTCATATTTGTTGTCTCTCCCAAAATTCATTGTTTGCGTAGCTTGTAATTACATTTCACTAATACTTGCCTTCCAAATATTTTAATCTGTATTTGAACTTTATAAACAATTAATGGCAGCTGGCTCTGCAGAAAGAGTCTCTGAGAAGACTTCATTTTAGGATTATTTGAAATAGGGATAGGTACTTGTATTACACTACTAAAATTGTGCTCACATAAGATCAGTGTATATTTTATCCCTCTAACCAGGCAGAAATATGCATAGTCCACATAAAGCATGTTAAAAAGTACATACAACTTCACAGTTTGACCACAAAGGTTAGTTTTAGTTTTTTAAATGATTTTAAATTGCATTTAAAAATTCAACTTTTTCTATTCTTTCTGCCAGAGGTATTTCGACTGTAAGTCAGTCAATAGTGTGACTAAACTGTGTGAAGCTGTGCAGCTTGCTATTCTGTGGGAAAAGGAGCACTATTTTTGAGAAACAAATTCATAGTGGAACAATTTTAACAGTTACTATACAGTCTTCAGGGAGACAATCTAGGAACAATTTTTTAATTTATGAGAATCTGTAGTTGTTACATGTTTGAATAATGGATGAATAGAGGAGGGTTTACATTAAAAGCTCTATAGTTCACATATCTCTGCATTATTAACGCAATATAGATCAGCAAGAGGGACAAACTGCTCTTCCCATGTTGTACTTCCCACTGCAATACAGATCAGAAGCAGTCTGGTGTTTATTATACATTAATGTCTACTCTGGAAAAGGGGTGGATGGAAGCAGAAATGGCCTGGATCTGCAAAACAGCAGAAATACAGTGGGATTCATGCTTCTTATATTGAAGTTTATAAAAAAAACCAGACAAAAATGAAATAATTATGTATTTTTTAATGTGTTCTGCTGTCTCTCTCATTGCTGACTGTATTTAAATGTTATTAATTTACTCATGTTCCTCTTGATACTGACTTAGATTTAGCTTGATGATTGTGCCCATTCTCTAAGCCTGTGGGTACATTGCCAAAAATGACAATGACATCAGATCTATAAATTAACAACATAAGGCTCCAGTAAAAATCAGCTCTCTAGTAGTCTAACTGTACTGGTTTAGGCTGGAATAGAGTTCAAGTTCTTCATAGCAGCTTGTATGGTGCTATGTTTTGGATCTGTGATGAAAACAGTGTTGATAACACAGGGATGTTTTAGCTGTTGCTGAGGAGTGCTTACACAGAGTCAGGGTCTTTTCTGCTTCTCATATTGCCCCATCAGAAAGCAGGCTGGGGGTGCACAGGTAGTTGGGAGGGCACACTCTGGGCTTTCCAGTACAAGAGAGAGATAGACATACTGGAGAGAATTCAAGGGACTGGAGAACCTCACATATGAGGACAGGATGAGAGAGCTGGGACTGTTCAGCCTGGAGAAGAGAAAGTTTGGGGAGATCTTACCCATGTGCACAAATAACTGAAGGGAGGGTGGAAAGAAGATGGAGCCAAACTGAAGCACAGCAGATTCCCTCTGACTATCAGGAAACAGTTTTCACTGTGAGGGTGACTAAGCACTGGCACACATTGCCCAGAAAGGTTGTGGAGTCATCCTCAGAGATATTCATTGTCCTGGGCAAGTGGATCCAGGTGGCCCTACTCGAGCAGGGTGTTTGGACAAGATGACTTCCAGAGGTCCCTTCCAACCTCAGCCATTCTGTGATTCTGTGAAGGTTACAGCCTTCAATTGTGATAACTGTGAAATTCACAATGGGGTTTTTTTTGGTGAAAGATACTACTTAGTATTAAAAACTGTCTATTGAACTTAAAAATCTGTTATGGGTGTCAAAATTGCTATTAAAAAATGCCCCAGGGCTTCACTGTACTGTATAGTATAGAAACATGGATAAAAAGATGTCTCCTTCCTTCAAGGGATTTTAAGCTATACAGACAGCTAAGAGATTCAACAAGACCATGAGACAGATTTGATCAACAGAATAGTGTTTGGTCATGACATGAATATCCTAATTATCAAACTATTTGTAAACAAAGCACAGTGGTGGAATTAACTTTTTTGAGCACTTCTTACTTTTCTTCTTCCTCTTCTCAAGATGGAGGTAGGGTTGGAGAAAGAACTGAGGCGCTTGCTTACATAAAAACCAGTCAGTTAGAGAAAAAGCTGTAATTCTTGATGACTGTCTGTGGTTAAGGAGACAATGAACTATGGGATCAAATTCCTTCTATTAGATAGAATGGATATTCTCCAAAATAGGATATAAATGCAGAAGAGCCGACGGCACACAATTTTAATCCCACCTGCTTTATGGGCAACAGCTAGTGTAGAGGCAAAGTAAGTTTATTTAACATCAATAAGAATTTTGTCATAGTCAATTAGTTAATTACTCATTTTGTTTCTATGTCATTTAGGATGTATAGGGTTAGGGTTTTTTTCCCCACTTGTCCCTTTCTTATAGCTTTTCTTTATAAACAGGTAAATCCTTTGGCCAATAGTGAAGTTGGAAGCCAAGAATAAACTTTTATTTGGCCTGTTCAGGTGATGCTTGTCCCTTGGGAGTGGACTGCTAGTTGTATGAAAAGAATCTTCAAGGTAGGATGTTGAAGCTATAATCTGCTAGAGTTCATTCAAATTTTTCACGTCTTTGATATTGCTTAATATACTTTTTTCTTTCTATAAGATATATAAATATTTAATAAGTACAGTCCTAAAATGAATTCCTGAGGAACTCTAATAGCAGTTGGTCATTAAAATTGTCTCCCACTTAGTTTTTAGTTAGTTGTTTTTCTATATTCATTCCAGGACATTTTAGTAATTTCCATTCTCTCAGATTTAAATAATAATTTCCCATATATTAACATATCGAACACTTAATCTCAAATAAATATTATCTAAATAATCTAATAAAAGAAGAAATACATTTGTTTGTAACAATCTGAAATTACTCGAAGATCTGGATTTAAATCTTTGGACAGGAAGTAAAGGATTGTTGGATCATTGAAAGATGCTAAGTAAAATCTTCAGGCCAAAAAGAAAATTATATAAATCTGTTTGAGGTGTGTGGTTGGAAGTTTTCCCCAGAAACACTTTGGTATTTTAAGAAAAAGTATTTTCAGCTATTTCAAGCAGTACTAGGATGAACGACTAGAACTTTTCTTTGAAATACATGGAACTACTACAGCATAAGGTCTAACTTATAATTTAAGTTTTTATTATAAGACTTTACACTGAATGCCCTAGTTAATGATAGTGTCATAGCTTTCAATTATTTCACTAAAAATGATATTTTAAATCCTACTATATCTACTGTAACCTAGATATAAAAGACAGACACTAAAACTTGTAATAAGTGCAATAACAGTTACACTTAAAACACTCTCCAGAGTCAAATTCACAGATAATAGTCTGGAAGCAACTATTAGTGAAAAATGTAATACCCATGGAAATGGAATATCTTGGAAATATCCAATGTGCCACTGCAACAGGAAACAATGAACATGGCAAGTTTAATGAATTCTGTCAGCTGTTTAAGAACAACAGTAACTGTAAAGAAGTCCCTTAAAAATCACTGTGTGGTAGGGTACAATTATTAAGCTTTAAGCATGGCAAGGCCAAGATTATTCCTTTTAGTCATTACTTTGTGAGTAGATTCATGAAATTAAATTTCAACAAATGGTTCAATATGAGTGAGAGTGGTGAGGTCAGAACCTAAGTGAGCAATGCTTATTCTGTTGAGGAGAAAGAGAATCTTTCCTTGAATACAAAATAAGTCCTTTTATGTTATCTCAAAGACAAATATTCAGTGTTGCTTTGTCAGCAATGCATATGTAATAAGTCTGGAGGGTTTAGAAAGCCAAGTGATACAGTTCTTTCTCAGGATGCTGATGAAACATTTTTGTTCAGTACCAACAGCCTCTATCAGAACTAGATTTTTTTACACTACCAAGTCCACATAACATGCACACAACAGTGTTAAAAGACCTGGATGAGAGGCACTCAGGGGTATTAATATTTATTTTTAATAAATATTGTACCATCCATATTGTATTCTGGATATTTCAGAAGACTGAAAGGAAAGTAGTATGCTAATATTTAAAAGTGATAAATGGAATAGCACAGGTATTTGATTTTTTTCTGCCTGACATGAAACAATGTAATCACAAGCAGCTTTGCAGGTTTTGATGATTAAAAAGCAAGGCCATGTGACAAAACAAAACTTTAATTATAATGAACCTGAGGATATTTTTCAATCAATATCCATGAAAAACAGATTATTGTATTAACATTGTATTCATATGTATAGAATAATTTGATTGATGAATGCAATAGTGTGAGAGCACTTTGGTATACTGACACTTGTTTCAGAAAGGCGCTCATGCCATTTCATGTCAGAAATTGAAGGAATGCCAACTTAGCATGGCTCTCACTACATTGACGACAAATTGCTGAGACTGTAAGGGTAACGCTAAAGAAGGAATCAACAAGTAGTTCTGGTAGAGTCCCATGTGATCTTGTTATTGAACCTGAGTTCCACAACATTTCTATCAGTGAGCTGGAGCCAATATAATTGATCATATTTTCAGTGGGTACAAAGTCAGATAATATATAACAAAGAACACAAATCACTTATCCAGAATAATCTAGATTGTTTTTTATTGTAAATTATGGAGAGTCTTTCTACAGGAAGAGGATAGTCTAAAGTGAGAAACAATAACTCTGTAAAACACCAGGGGGCAAAGTTGTTAATTGGATAAATGTAATCTCTCAGTGTAACACTGGTCAAAGAGACTAATGTCAGCATTGCTTATATAAAAACAGCATTCTGGATGTTTCAAAAATTTAAGGTGGAAGTGTAATTTCAGTTTAAGAAGGGAGCTGGTAAATTACAAGATCATAAAAAGGATGAGAAAGCTAACGAAATAGCTGTAAAATATAAATCTTAGAGATTCAATAAATTTGGTCAGATTAACACATTAAAGAATTATAGAATCATATAACAGAACCATAGAGTACCAGGTTGGAAGGAACCTCAAGGATAATCTGGACCAACCTTTCTAGGTAAGAGCACAGCCTAGGCAAGATGGCCCCAGCACCCCGTCCAGCTGAGTCTTGAAAGCATCCAATGTGGCAGAGTCAACCACTTCCCTGGGGAGATTATTCCAACGGTTGACTGTTCTCACTGTGAAAAATTTTCCTCTCATGTCCATCTCATCAACTTGTACCCATTACCCCTCATCTTTTCCATGTGGATTCTCATGAAAGGGAGTCTCCATCTTCTTTGTAGCCACCCTTTAAATACTGGTACAAGTTGATGAGATCACCTCCAAGCCTCCTTTTCTCAAGGATGAACAAAACCAGTTCTCTCAGCCTATTCATATGGCAGACTTCCCAGTCCTTTGATCATCTTGGTGGCCCTTCTATGGACCCCCCTTCAGTCTGTCCACGTCTTTTTTGTATAGCAGGGACCAGAACTGTACACAGTATTCCAGATGTGGCCTGACAAGCACTGAGTAGAGTGGGTTAATGACTTCTTTATCTCTGCTGGTGATGCCCTTTTTAATGCAACCCAGCATCCCATTGGCCTTCTTGGCCACAGAAGCACACTGCTAAAGGACGCTTCTGAGGAGAGGAATAAAGCACATTTAATCATAAATCCTTAAATATCATATAAGGAACAGATATTTGCCAAGCATGTTTAATATAACAGACAAGAGGTAAGAAACATCAAGTAGCTGCAAATTTTCACCTCAGTTCATACAGGTAATAAGTAAGATGTATTCTGTCAGATTGTTTGTTAAGAAAATCATCTGTACTTCCACAAAGCAGCATTGAGTTACAACAGTAGGCAGAAGACCCTCTCCCAGATGGGCTCCCAGGCCCATCACCAGAGCCATAGACCAATCCATAGGAAGGTCCATCAGAAGCCCAGAGAAACGCAGGGGTGCAAAGGCAGGCAGAAGGGAACAAAATGTAGGACTCGGGAGAAGGGACACCCTGTCCAGGCCCATGCTGGGGTTTTCTCAGGGCTGGTATCCAGGTATGAAATACAACATGAATGGAGAAGCTCTCTGTAACAGTTTTCAGACTGGTGGTGTGTCACTGCCTAGGGGTAGGGAATGCATTATGGGATGAAGGCACATCTGAAATAATCAGTGAAGGTGGTGGGGCATCTGTGAAAACTTATTTAAAAAAGAGTAGAAATGTGCAGTGGAGTGCAAGAGACAGGAGTGATAAATATGTGAAAGAAACAGCCCTGCAGACACCAAGGTCAGTGAAAGAGGGGGAGGAGGTGCTCCAGGTGCCAGAGCAGAGATTCCTTTGCAGTCCATGGATGACCATGCTGGAATAGACATCCACACTGCAGCCTGTGGAGAACCCCATGCCGTGGCAAGTAGACATGCCATGAATAAAGCTGCAGCCCATGCAGAGGAGTCCATGCAGGAGCAGGTTTTCCGGTAGAAACTGTGGCCTGTGGGGACCCATGCTGGAGCATTCCATTCCTGATGGATTGTACCCCATGGAGAGAAGTCATGCTGGAGCAATTTGTGAAGGACTTGATCCTATGGGAGGGAGCCCCAGCAGGGGAGAGTTGTGAGGAGGAAGGAGAAGCAGGCAGGGACTGTTATGGACTAACTGCAGACCCCATTTACCACACTGTCTGTGCTGTTTGGTGGGAAGGAATTAGAAGAGTCAGAAATGAAGGAATGAAGTTGAGCCCAGGAAAAAGCAGGAAGGAGGTGTTTTTACTTTTTTTGTTTCTCACCATCCTACTCTATTTTTAATTGACAAAAAATTAAAATTATTTTCCCTAAGTCAAGTCTGTTTTGCCCATGATGGTAATTGGTGAGTGATCTCCCTTTCTTTATTTCAACTTACAAGTTTTTCCTTCTTATTTTCTCCTGGTGTCTGTTGAGGAGGGGAATGCAAGAATGACTGGGAGGGAGTCTGGTAACAAGCCAAGGTTAACCTACCACAAGGTGAAATGTGAAGTGTTTTGCACAAAGAACTGTGTCTGTATTATTCTTTACTTAGAGTTTCTCAGCTTTCAGGGCTTAGTGTCATTGTTTTTATTAACTTTTTCAAATGTGTTTTGCTGGCTGGAGGTGAGTTTATTGAACAGTAGCAAGGGTTTGAAATGAGTAATTGCCTTGTTTGAAGATTAAAAATATGGATGTAAATAGGGATAAAAATTAGTGTATATTTGATTGATAATCAAAATGAACATAGAGCTAGGAAACTGAATTTACATCAACTTCAAAGGCAGTTAAAATACCAGGCATTATATGAGCATTTGATTACATCTGCATAGTCATCCTGGAAGTACTTCTGCAAAGGGGGCAAGGGTGAAGACTTCAAAGAGTTCCCTTGAAGCTATCTGGTACAGTGGGAGATGGGCCCATCACGCGCAGAGTCATTCCTCTTCAAACTGTCACAGGTATTCAGACTGAAGCCAAAGAAATCTCCCTTTGCTCCTTGCCAGCTTCACACTCTGGTTAGTCATTAAATCTAGCAATTTCTCCTGTCACTTACAGCAGTTTCTTGTGTTTTGTTTAGTTAGGCAAATCTCCAGCCAGGGCTAAGTGATCTGTCTGCATACTTAAAAAATCTTTAACTTGATCTTTGAGGTCCATTGCAACTTACGTCATACCATCATATTTTCAGTTTTGTTCATAGAAATCTTAACTAAATAAGAAACGAACTTGGTTAATCTAAAGTGACCACAGCATTAGTCTCATAATGTCTCTTCACCTTAATTTCTGCTACGTATTTTGTTGGTCTAATAAATGCAATTGTTTTATTTTTATACTTTTATCTCCTCCATTAAGTACAAAATGAGATAAGAAATAGAGTGTTATGCTGAAACCAAACCACTAATATTAAATATCCAGATATCCACTAATTTTGATGAAGCTTGAGTCTCAATTCAATACCTACTGTGCAGTATAAATCTCTATACCACTGATTATATGTAGGAGTAAATTCATCCTCTTGCAAGAATTGCAATAAAAAAATCCTGTCCAGTTCCACTCGCAGTTGCAGATGAACTGCTTGAATATGTAATGGACAGAAATGCTATACGGTTGCAGGGTAACTGCTTGCAGTCTTATCTTCAAAACAGCAAATAGAGAGGGAAGGTGACATCAGTATAAATGTCTATAAGGAATTTGCTTTTACCGTCCATGATGGTATGTTCTACGTACCTATTACCTTAGTGTCTCTAGGGTTAATATACCCTTCAACTAATTTAGTCAAATCTTGATTCAGATTCATAAAAATTCTAGGTAAATTCAGAAGCGGATCCAGAATTTGAAGTGAGGTCTTCTAAACACCACCAGTTATTGTCAATTTTCTTTAGTTGCTCTTGCCATATGGAGACATGACCACTAGGAACTAAATGAATATCAGAATCTTATTTTCTGCACAGGTCAAGAAGCAGACAGATGATCTTTACTCACTCTATACTTGTGCTAGATTTAGACCAGTAATTCAGAAGTAAAAGACTTTGTACCTTATCATTAATTCCTGAAGCCATGTACTCATATGAAGCTATGTACTTAGAACTAGTATGCATAGGGGTAATTGAAAATCCCTGACATATGATATTTTTGAGTGTCTCTGTGCTGTAAGCAAAATTTGTTGTCAATTTACTATTTGAACCATATCACAACAGAGTAAAAACCCATCAAGGATTTTAATTATTGTAGCAAGTAGGGGGTGGGGGTGGGGTGGAGTTCTGTTATCACTCATGCATGCTGCAAGAAGTTCTAAAATATTCAATACTGCTGCTTCACTTACATTTATCAACATAGTAGTCCATTTTCCTTGTCCATCCTGTTTGCCTACCTTTGAATAATGTGGGATTTCTGCATTTTGAATTCCAGAGTTGTCAGTGCTGTGCATATAGCTGAACAGGTGACATGAGTTGCTTAATTATTGAAAAATAGAAATGTGAGTGCAAAAAGAAAGATAATAATAGCATGGAAGCCCAAAGGAGATATAAAACAACCAATTTAAAGCAGGCTTGCCATTGGACAAACTCTTTAGATTGTCTTGTTCATTTTTGCTACTGCAATTTTACTGCAATCTGAAAGATCTGAAAGAATAATTATCTGGAAAAATATATTCATTGGCCACAGGGTAAGAAAGAACTTGAAACAAAGTGATGTAATTACTATGTAAAAGGATCAATTTTCTCACACTTAAAAAGCAAATAAAATAAAGCAATTACTGCTTTATTATTACTTCCACAGTATGCAGTTACTTCTACTTTACATACCATTCAAAGGGAGCTTTCAATGTAGAAGAAATAAAGCAGTTCACATTAAAGCTAAACATTTGTAGGTATTGGCACAGATTTAAACTTACAAATTTATTCATAGGAAATTCAGTACACTTTTCCCTGAGAAAATATTTAAAATTAATACCCTCTAATCCTGTAATCTACTTTATGTAATACATTATTTTTATTCATGTTATATAGTTCATGTTCATATTTTCAAAATTACGATTTGCTTTGTAAGCATGCCTCTTTTGCCTCTTCTCCCATTTTGGAGATATAAAGGACCAGAATTGGAGCTTATGCAGTATCAAGCTAGATACTGACTTTTCTAAAACATGGGGCACTTAGATCCAGAGTTTTCAGGCTTTACCCTGTTTTTCAGGCAATTTAATATCATGGATTCTTCCCCAGAAAATGACTGTGTTGATTTACAATGACCATGCTTGAAACTTATGCTGAGTCATGCTGAACTCTCAGCTGTTTTAGAGAATATGTTATAGATTTCACACATTTATCTGTGATGGCTTGTTTGTTATAAAATGAACCAATGAAAGGTGGCTAAAGAGGAAGCAGGCAGGAAAGGAAGAAAAAAACCCCAAAATCCCAGCCACATGAACAGACACACTGTGTGAATGTCCTGGTTTCGGCTGGGATAGATTTAATTTTCTTCATAGAAGCTAGCATAGTGCTGTGTTTTGGATTTAGTACCAGAAGAATGTTGATAACACACTGATGTTTTCAGTTGTTGCCAAGTAGTGCTCAGACTACTCAAGAACTTTTTGAGCTTCTCCTGCTCGCCCAGGTGCATAACAAGCTGGGAGTACAGCACAGCTAGGACAGCTAACCCAGACTGTCCAAAGAGCTATTCCAGACCATATAACGTCATGCTCGGGAGGGGTTAATCAGTCGGTTGTGGGGAGAGTCATCACGGCTCAGAGAGTGATTGTGGCTCGAGATGGGCTGGGCATCGGCTGGTGGGTGGTGAGCAATTGCATTGTGCATCATTTGTTTTGTATATACTGTATATTCTCTTACTATACTCATTATTACTATTATTATTTTTTTCTCTTATTAAACTGTCTTTATCTCAGCCCACAGCTCTAACCTTTTTCTTTTTTCTTCCCGATTCTCTTCCCCATCCCACTGAGGGAGGGGGGAGTGAGCGAGTGGCTGCGTGGTGCTTAGTTGCCGGACAGGTTAAACCACGACAGTGAAGAAGAAACATTTCAGAGCTTGTTCTTCCTACACAGTTGTTAATGCTGAGAAGAAAGAGACCACAGGGATTCTCAAGCATTAGAGAACAGCAAGGCTGCAGGCTGATCAGGAGGAAAGAGGAAGGCCTGCGAAGAGGTCAGAGATTGCCTAGAGATTGCAAGGTGGGGTAGTCTGAACAAAGCCAGGGAAATGAGGAAGAAAAGGTAGCAAGTAAAAGGCTATCTTTCTTCTAGCTGCAAGCAAGGGTAAACTAAATCATGAGGGATCTTGAAATGGATTTTTTTTTGCCAAGGCAAAGTTTCAGGAGAAATGAAGATGTAGGCATGTGGGTTTCTTACCTTTACCTTCTGCTTGTATGTTTTACACCTTTATAGTTGTATATCAAGGGCCTCCATGATGCTCATGGCCAGATTTATACAACTGCCCTTCCTATCAGTAGGTTCACTCCTTTTACCCTTGTGACAGATGTGTTGCTCCTGTTTGAACTAACTGAACTTTGGTCCAGGCAGATGCTCAGCACATAGGCCTAACCAAAGTTAATCCTATTGTGTGAGACTATCAGTGAGAACACAGCACCAAACCCAAAAAGCCAATTTGGCTGGAGACTGGGCTGATAAGCATCCAAAGTTGCATGAACATAACAGAAAATCTGACTACACATCAACCACTTTACACTATAAATATCTGCAGCCATCAGGGTCCATTGAGCTTTCCCTCCATAGCAGGTTGCTGTGCAGCAGTGATTTCCCTTTAAGTAGGGACACCTTTCGAGGTTAGCCCTTGAGGCTGAGGGATCACTTACCTTGACACCAGACATCAATGGGTTGGTAAGTGGCATTTTTTGCATGCATGTAACATTTAAGATATGTATAGGAAACTTACGTGATAATCTGTGCATCCCATACTAACTTTAATTGTGGTAGAGTATTGACCACTAATCCATCTGTACCTATTAAATATTTTACATGGCTAAATTTACTGATTAGAACTCAATAAAATAACTGCTAGATCAGATCTGTCTGAGTGATCTCTGATTCTTATCCTGTGACAACCCTACAAAATCATCACCAAAGGATGAACCTGCAGTAGTGGGACATACTAAAAGAACTTCCAGAATGTGATGTAGGGGCCATACAAATATGCAAATGTAGGAAAAAAAACAAATAAAAATGCACATGCACCATTCACAATTTTCAGAGAGAATGTAAGTACATCAAGGAGCCAGACAACTGCTTCCTGCTTTCATAGCCTGGATATGTCCAATCTACAAGAAAACTACTATTTTTCTTGGTTATATTTTCATTAACCACAATATACTTTCATCCCAATTTAGATCAAGTTCTGTCTCTTTTCTTGTCCAGGTCTTCCAAGGACTCTTAATCTGTTGAATGGCTGGTGCTACATAGCCAGTATGAGAAGGAAAATAATAGAAAGCCTATTATAGCAGTGTCATAATTTTTCATTTCCGCCTCAAATAATCTAAGAAAACCAATGACTACAACTGCCAGATACCCCATTCCTTCCTATGATAACCTATTTAATACTATTTAGAGAACATAAACTTGCACAATTATCAGCATGCATCGATCCCTCAAAAGTAGAGTCTTGCTTTAAACCAAAAGCTCCCTTGGAAGCCTTCCTGACTGATTGGCCTTGCCAGTACAAGAAGCTTTATCCTCTGTCTCAGTTAAAAGTCTTATTAGATTTATTTTGCTAGACCTTACAGAGAAAAATATACACAGAAGTGTTAGGATGAATATAAAATGATGACAGAGGTATCAAAGTAGTCTGAATTTCTTTATAAAGACCAGTGCTAAAATGTAAACCCAAGAACTATAAAATCTTCATTTTACATCATTTGGATTTCTTTTTAACATATGACATTTCAGACATTGTAAAATCTATGAAACAAGAAACAAAATAATTTTTTCCATTCAGTCATGGGAGAAAAAATAGTACTTGAGAAAGGTTTGACTCAAACAAAGTACAGAAATTGCACTATACTTATATGAACGACTAGCTACTGCTCCTGGGAGATCCGTATATTACTGCTGTGGGTTAGCCTTGGGAAGCAGCTGAACTCTCAAAAGAGCGCCATTTCTTTTTAACTTCCCTCCTCTTCCTGTCCAGCAATTTTCCCCCATTCTTAAATACACCTTCCTAGATGCAGCACCATTTTGGCTGTGGGGCTCAGCTGTGCCCTGTGGTGGGTCTGCGAGGAGAGGCCAGGGCTGCCCTGCAGCGCTGGTCACCGGCACTGGGGCACCTACAACGTATGCCCAGCACCTGAGCACCTGCACCTTATACAATTATGAAGTACAGATGCCTTGGAACTAATGGCAGGATCCCTTTCCTGAGTTTTTCCTATGAAATTCTGTTAGCATCCCATAGTAATCTGCATTTCTGACTTGCCTGCAAACAAGTGGGAATAAAAGCACACTGCAGTATAGATTAACAAGTAGAATGTCATTGGACTCTGATTTGAGGTCATCCTGTGGGAGTTTGGCAGGGTCGTAAGGAGGAAAAAAACCTAGAAATTGATGGCATTTTGAAATCACAGACTCTGTCCAGCAGGATAAGGAAGTAGAGCTCTTCATCACCTCTGTACTGGAACATTAACACATTGCTTAAAGGACTCACGCAATCTGCCCCACCTTTAAACTCCTTGACCTTTATTGATCTAAAACCCTCATCGAGGAAAAATACTTTGTTTTTTCTTAGCCTCCTCAAGGACAACTGAAGACTTACAGGCATAAATTATTGATCTAATCCTCCTTTAAAGTGGAAAAAATACTGTATACACTAGCAGCATCTTGATTACTTTGTTAGTCCTGGGAAAAAAAACAAGCATAAAACAACTCCCCTCTTCCTCTACGCCATCTTGAATTACCGTATCAATCAAAGTTAAGCATAGACTCTTACTCAGAAGAGATCTGAAGCAGCCCAGTGAGAGAGGCAGCCATGTTCTCTTGAGAAGATACCTGTAGCATTTGACACATTTTAAAAGAGTAAAGCATCTAAAATGTCTGGCCTGTTGGTTTAGGGACCAATGTGTGCTGGGAGGAATCTCTGGCATTAAGGCCACGTCAGAATCAAGTTAAGGAAACTTGGTGGGATGAACCACATGACTGGAATGTAGCTATTGATGGCTACAGGCTGTTCAGAAGGGACAGGAGAGGAAGGAGGGGTGGAGGCGTCGCCCTTTACATCAAGAAATCATTACAGTGTGAAGAGCTGTCCCTGAAGAATAGCCACGAGCAGGTTGAAAGCTTATGGCTAAGAATCAGAGAGAAAGGCAACAAAGGGAACCTGGTGGCTGGTGTCTACTACAGGCCACCAGATCAAGCCTCCTGGTAAAGCGTTCTTCAGCTCCGCACTCGCAGGCTCTTGTCCTACTGGGGGACTTCAACCACCCCAACATTTCCTAGAAAAGTAACACGGTGAGCTGTAGGCAATCCAGCAGGTTCCTAGAATGCATTGAAGACAACTTCTTAAGCCAGGTAAGAGACACGTCTACCCGAGGGGATGTGATACTGGACCTGGTGGTCACCAATGCAAGCGAGCTCATCAGAGACGTCAAGATCGGAGGCAACCTGGGCTGCAGTGATCACACACTGGTGGAGTTCATGCTCCTGAGGGAAATGGGAATAGTGAGGAGTATAGTCAGGACCCTAAATTTTAGGAAAGCAAACTTCCAGCTCTTCAAGGAGATAGTCAGAAGGACTC
>NW_009258669.1:659923-670682 GCF_000687185.1 Egretta garzetta
CAGATGAGGAGAAGGCTGAGGTACTCAACAGCTTTTATGCCTCAGTCTTCACTGGCAGCCTCTCTTCTCACCCCTCCCCAGTTGATGGATGGCCTGAGGGGGACCATGAGGGTAAAACCCCTCCTGCTGTAAGAGAAGATCAGGTTTGTGACCACCTGAAGAACCTGAGCACATATAAGTCCATGGGACCTGATGAGATGCACCCCAGAGTCCTGAGGGAATTGGCCGATGTAGTTGCCAAGCCCCTCTCCATGATATTTGAAAAGTCATGGCAGTCAGGTGAAGTCCCTGGTGATTGGAAAAAGGGAAACATTGAGCCCATTTTCAAAAAGTGTAGAAAGGAAGACCCTGGGAACTACCAACCTGTCAACCTCACCTCTGTGCCTGGGAAGATCATGGAACAGATCCTCCTAGAAGCTATGCTAAGGCACATGGAGGCCAGGGAGGTAATTCGAGATAGCCAGCATGGCTCACCAACGGCAAGTCCTGCCTGACGAACCTAGTGGCTTTCTATGACGGTGTGACAGCATTAGTGGACAAGGGAAAACCAATGGACGTAATATATCTGGACTTCAGTAAAGCCTTTGACACGGTCCCCCACAACATCCTTCACTCTAAATGGGGGAGATATGGATTGATGGGTGGACTGTTCGGTGGATAAGGAATTGGTTGGATGGTCGGATCCAGAGGCTAGTGGTCAACAGCTCGATGTCCAGATGGAGACTAATGACAAATGCTGTCCCTCAGGGTTCTGTACTGGGACCGGTGCTGTTTATTGTATTCATCAATGACATAGCCAGATTGAATGTACCCTCAGCAAGTTTTCAGATGACACCTAGATGAGTGGTGCAGCTGACATGCCAGAAGGATGGGATGTCATCCAAAGAGACCTGGACAGCTGGAGAGGTGGGCCTGTGTGAAAATCACAAGGTTCAAAAAGGCCAAGTGCAAGGTCATGCACCTGGGTCAGGGTAACCCCCAGTATCAATATAGGCTGGGGATTAAAAGGATTGAGAGCAGCCCTGCCAAGAGGGACTTGGGGATACCGATGGTCAAAAAGCTGGACATGAGCCAGCAATGTGCACTGGCAGCCCAGAAGGCCAACCATACCCTGGGCTGCATCAAGAGAGGCGTGGCCAGCAGGTCGAGGGAGGTGATTCTGCCCCTCTACTCTGCTCTGGTACCTGGAGTACTGTGTCCAGCTCTGGAGCCCTCAGCACAAGAAGGACATGGACCTGTTGGAGCGGGTCCAGAGGAGGGCTACAAAAATGATCTGAGGGCTGGAGCACCTCTCCTATGAGGACAGGCTGAGGGAGTTGGGCTTGTTCATCCTGGAGAAGAGAAGGCTGCAGGGAGACCTGATTACGGCCTTTCAGTACTTAAAGG
Source organism: Egretta garzetta (assembly GCF_000687185.1). Taxonomy (NCBI): domain Eukaryota; kingdom Metazoa; phylum Chordata; class Aves; order Pelecaniformes; family Ardeidae; genus Egretta; species Egretta garzetta. The sequence goes on from NW_009258669.1 coordinate 661,310, forward strand.
GGGCCTATAGGAAAGATGGGGAAAATCTTTTTAGCAAGAGCAGTTGTGACAGGACGAGGGGTAATGGTTTTAAACTGAAGCAGGGTAGATTTAGGCTGGATATAAGGAAGAAATTCTTTACAATGAGGGTGGTGAAACACTGGAACGGGTTGCCCAGAGAGGTAGTGGAGGCCCCATCCCTGGAAACATTCAAGGTCAAGTGGGACAGGGCTCTGAGCAACCTGATCTAGTTAGTGGTGTCCCTGCTCACTGCAGGGGGGTTGGACTAGATGACCTCTAGGGGTCCCTTCCAACATTCTATGATTCTATGATTATAAATAGTATCTGTTTCAAAACTTGTTCTCTAGGGCAGGCTTCAAGCAGTACTTGTTCTTGTAACCCTTTGCTCTTCCTCAGCTGTGTAATTCACTGAGCAGTGCTGACAGAAATCTCAGAGGCGATGGCAGTTCTTGTTCTACTGGCTGGTTAAGTTGCCTTTAGTTTATTTGTAGCTACTGGATGTTGGGTAAACAAAGGTAAACACATGCTAGAAACTACAGAAAAGGACCTTTGCTAGTACAAAACCTGCCACCTTTACTCAAACCTGCTAGGGCACCCATAAGAATAATGTTATTAATTACTGGTTTCAGAGCAAGAAAGGTTTCAAATCATAGTTCCATGATAGCACAGGTAACTCAAGTGGAAATAAAAGAGAATACTTGCCAGAAGAATCTCCACAATAAGTAAGTGAGAGAGGAAAAGTCATCTTATCTGTTCTACTGATCAATAGAAACTATAATATTTGTTTAAAATAAAAATAAAAATGAAAATAGAGTTCAGCTATGTAAGAATAATAATTTTCTGAACATTAAGATTTTAAAAATTAATTTTAAAAAGAGCCTCAAGAAAATTATGCTATTCTCCCCTCTCTCGAGCTCCTTTTCAAACTGTAACCAGCAAGCTCTCCTGTAGTTCCACGGTACAGAAAACTGTATCAGTCACGGCCATGACCTATGACGGTTACCTGACCTGCAAATGTGTAAAGATCGTGAGTCTGGGGTTCTCAGCATTCTGCAATACAAAAGGACACGGATGTCTGGGTTTCTGATAGTTTTGTTATTACAAATTACTGAAAACAACTACTAGTAAAAATAAATATATATATAAATATACACGACAAGGCACTACAAAATTACCACTAGGAAAGCAAGTCTGTAAGTATATATATGTTACAAGAGTAAAGCAAATATACCTATCTTGCAAGTTACTACAGAATTTCAAGAAGTGAAATAAGCATGCACTTATGAACCTTTACCTGTGTGTGCACCTATAAATATATAATGTGAGATGTTGCTGGTACAACAGTCAACAAACTGCTCCCAGGACTGAGGCTAGTCGATGACAGAAGTCTCACTTCAAAAATGATCCATATTACAGAGTCTGGACTCATCCAGGCATCCCTGGTGAGGTTCTGCTCTGTCTGTGCAGAGAGGGTCTTGCAGAGAAGCTCATTTTAGTCAGGTGGCAAGTTACTTTTTGTACCTTTTTGGTGTAGATACATCAATGGATGTAGGAAGGTTAGTTTGTTATTACAGTTTCTTTGTCCTGCACCCACCAAGGTTTCTTTGTCCTACTGACTACTCCCCATCAAGGAGGTTTCCTCTGAGCTTATCAGGGATATTTCAGGATCCTGCTAAGGAGATATCCTTCTTAATCAGTATGTTTACTGGGTCTCTGTTGTCGTGGCCCTGTCAAATTTGTAAATGGTAGAGTTTTAAAGGTAGTGTAGGTAAAGAAACCTGACTATCACTCCTCATTTGCTCAAAAATGAAGCAGTGTCAAAACAATAATTTTCTTAGTCAGAAGAATCAGAAGACACTGGTCAAAAAAAGTACCATAGAGAATAAATAGAACTGTTTGCCATTCAATAACTTAATTGATCAACCATTTCAATCATGCAAATGATCAGCTGGGTATTAGCAAGCAAAAAGAACTGGTAAAAAGTATGTGTCACACCTGCCTGTGAGACACAAGCCATAACCCTGATACATATGTCTTGTGGTGTGTAGGACCTAAATACTTACACGTGCCTGGAAGTTTTTATAGTAAACAGGGCAAGGCAGTCCTATAAGACATTGTGTGCCATCACCTGAAGACACATATTGTAGATAACTCAGCGTAAACCTGCAAGATACCCTACAAAATTGCAGTTGTATAAACATAACTCTGATCGTCAATTTTTTACATTCAATGACTGACTAACTGCATTTGCTCTCCTCTTAGTCTTAGTTATTAGGCTACAACACCCAATACCAGTTCGTATTGGGAAGATACTATCACTCAACACAGATATATCAGGGGGATTAAAGTGGTTTTACCTTCCCCATCTTGCTGTGTCCTTCTGCACTGCAATGTATGCAAGCACCTTAGATTTGGAGCAGGCCACCAAAGCACCCCATATTCTCGTTCCGTGATTTAAAGCAATGCAAACCACAATAAACACCCTCTCTATATCTGAATGGGAATAGTCCTGGCAGAGATTGTAAGTTCTTAGAAAAATTTTCAATTGTCTAGTTACTATATATGTTTTTTTGGATCCAATGGAGTTCAGACCACTGCTGTATTTTTCAAATCTGTAAACAAGAGTAAGGGCTAAATATTTCAAATTATGAGATGATTGTGGATATGAAAGAAACACTTCTTGAAACTGTTAGAAAGGAAATTTTCACTGCACTACACACTAAACAGAGTAATGAAAGTTACCTGTCTTATTTCTCTTCATGCCCATGAATGTATTTGTTATGACAAAAATTTTGATGCTACCCAGAAGATATTAAACTTTGATAAGAGGAAAAAATGACTGTGCTGAAGCAAATAAATGGTTGAGATGACAGAGTCCCACCAACACTAGACAATTCCTGTCTAAACCAGTTGAACCCTTTTGGAGATTAAAAGAATGTCATCATTTTAGTGTACTGAAAGGAAAAATAATGGATATTCAAATGTGAACAGTGTAAAAGGCTATCAAGATCTGGGGATAAGAGCAAATTTTATGAAGGACAGAAAAGCACATTGATATGAAAGTGTGGTGTGCTTTCAGTACTACCTCTTCCTTTGCCCACTTCTGTTCTGACATTTATTTGAGACTTCTCACATGAGAGGAAGCTGTAGCCATTGGCCCGTTCAAGCATATAGCATTTTAATCTGATACAAAGCTTGCCAATAATTTTGAAGGAATCTGTAGAAACCTTTTCCACTGACCTTTTCTAAATCTATTATGTATCTGGTGTCGTGTGAGTGTCATCATGTAAATACATCATGCAAAAGGAAAACATAACGAGACCGGTCTCTGATTATTTAATAGTGTATCATTGGAGATTCATATACATCCCCCTGATTATTGCTTAATAAAGGGATGGCTGTATGTATCTGCAGCTGGATTTGCTTTAAGCTGACATTGTGTGTGTGGTTGCAGGTGAAGATACCAACAGTTTGGTTCTGAATTAAAACATGTACCCAATAAGACCTTCTTTATTCTTTCTCTTTAATGCAAATGGTCATGATCATTTAAGCGGATGTCTGTTTAGATTGAAACAGCCTAAAAAAGGTATTGTTCTTGATCTTTAATGGGTCACCTGGGACTCAAAATTCCCTTATTAAATCATAAATTTTGCAACTTTTTATGGAAGACCATACTAAGGAAGTGAAGACAATACATTTTCTCACTGCCAGGATCATGAAGACTTTCAGTCTATTAAGAAAACCAATGTATTTTTTGAAGATGCAAGTAGGGAGACTTTTAATGGGTATTTACTTGTGGGTGTGTGGAAATCAAACCAAACAAATGATTAGTTTCTAGTTAATTTTTGTTTTAAAAAAAGATATCATTAACACATGTAAGAAGTGCATGCAGAACATTACATTTATGCCAAATTAATAATATGCTAAAAAAATTTGTTTGACTGGATACAAAAAATGCTAGCAATATTCAAGAGAATGTACATATAAATAAAAAAGTATTTATATGATCTGATATTTAATAAACACATTTACCAGAGCTTTCCTGATTTTTAGAAATTGCTTTGATTTCTCTTAGTTGAAGGGGCAGGGTGGCTATGTGCGGAGAAGTATGTTAACACCGGCTCACATGGCAATCCTGCCAAATTCAAAGTAAATCTGATATTGCATAATTGTGTTAGACAATGGCACTTTAAACCATTCCTCACTCTTTCAGCTAAAGCCTTCCTGTTAACTTATTTCAGTGATACAGACTAGCAGTCCCCACTAACAGTGTTATAAAACATTACTCACAAACACATTTGCTATGGAATTGGCAGCCAGAGGATTCTTTGCAGTTCAATTCTCCGGTTGATTCATTCCATCAATCATAAATTATTTGATTTGAATGTCAAGATCTAACAAGACTGTTCTTTTGTCAAGTTGAAATAGTGTTGCAAAGATTGCTATGCATTATAATAGGCCTGGAAATCAAATTTTACCTGTAATTCTTAGCCAAAATCAGACCGGCAATGTTCCCTTGATAAACAAAAAGATTTTCAGTTTAGAAATTGATTGCTGGCATTTAGAAGAAAGGCACAAGAAATGGCACTTGGAACATGCTCAGGAATGCAATTCCAAGAATAACTTCGAGAAAGAAGGATTAAAATACATAAACAGGTGAATTTATAAAATAGGACCTCCAAGAAAAAGATGGAAAGAACTTTAGTTCTTCAACTGCAACAAAGATAAAGACTACAGCTAGCTGTGTTAACTTTAAAAATGCAGAAGCACTCTCTTGTTTCATTACTTCCTATTAGAGATAAACCCAGCATAGATGTGCATAATTGTTCCACTGCTGGATTATGTTAGGGAGGGGAACATCTGGCAGAGACACGGCTGCTGCAGCTCCGTGCCCCCAGGTCCAAGTGGAAGTGAGGCTGAGCATGCATTCCCAGCAGGCACATGCACGCACGTGCACACACGCCTGTGGTGGGTTGACTCTGTCTGGCTTCCAGGCCCCCATCCAGCTACTATCTCACTCCTTCTCCTCAACAGGACAAGGGAATCAAATAAGGTGGAAAAAGGTCATGGGTTGAGATAAAGGCAGGGAGATCATTGACTGATTACTGCCATGGGCAAAACAGACTCAACTTGGGGAAAATTAATTTAGCTTGCTAATTAGAAATCGAGCAGGGTAGAGAGAAACAAATAACAAAACCACTGCTACCCTCTTCTTCTCAGGCTCAGCTTCACTCCCTACTCTTCTAACCCTTCCCCTGTGTGGCACAGGGAGATGCAGAATGGGGACTGCAGTCAGTCCATAACACTGTGTCTGCCACTTCTTCCTTCTCACGATTTTCCCCTGCTCCAGCATGGGCTCCCTCCCAAAGGATAAAGTCCTTCAGAAACTCGTCCAGCATGTCCTTCCCACAGGCTGTTCTTCTTCAAGAACTGCTCCAGCATGTTTTCTCTCCATGGGGTACAGTCCATGAGGAAAGGAATGCTCCAGCATGGGTCCCCTATGGGCCACAGTTTCTGCCAGAAAACCTTGCTCCTGCATGGACTCCTCTCCACAGTCTGCAGCTCCTTTTTTACTGTGCCCTCACACAGACTAAGGATGAGGAAAACTGTACTTTGTAGTTACTGAGAACCTGAATCATCATCCTGAGTTCCCTGTCCACAACGGTGTGCATAATTTCTACTGCGTCTGCTTTGGAGATGTGGGTTATCATAGTGTTGCTTTGGAGAGTGTCATGGGCCATGCAAATGTGAGTAACAGTAAATTTTTCTTCTGACATAGGGTGTGGTACTGAGAAGGGCTGTGTGCCACAGACAGTATGTGGATAGTATCAAAATGAGCAGTTCCAGTTTCCAGGGGAGGTCCTCAAAAGCGTTAGAGCAATCTGTTTAGTGTTAGTTCAGAGGGTCTGTCCTTGATGTCAGAGAGCAGTCTGACATGCAGACAAACTGTGTGAAGTGTGCAATAGTAGTGCAAGTAGCATGGCCGTGCTCACAGTGGTGTACTGTGTACTGTTCACTTGTGTTACAGGTGATATCTGGAATTCCATGCTCTCCTGCCTTACATTTTATGAAACCTTGCCTGAATGTGTAAAATATTTTTCCTGTAAGGGACATTTGGACTAATTTCTTCCGAAAATTATTTGCTTTTGTTCATCAGTCCAGCAGCCTCATTGCTTTGATATACAGAGCAGTTTTGAGTGATTTTATTTTTACTATAAATCTTCCCCACAGGAATATTCCACAGAGGCTATGTTGATTGTTGTCAGGCTTTCTTACATGGCCAGCCTTAAAGACTATGTACAATTATACAACCAAGACAATTCGATGTCATGGACATTGTTTCATGCTTTTAGTTCTTTTTTTTTCTGCTTCATGCAACGCAGTGCTACAGGGGGGAGATACTACTGAGAAGAAATGAAACAGTCTGCTAGAAGAACAACTCTGTGTCTGGGTTTCATGAAACTCTATTACGCAACATCTTCCCTCGGGCTTCATAATATTTGATCACAGTGCTGTTACCGAAAATCTTATTGTTCCTCACCAACAGAATTTTTGGAGCTTACTTTCTCCATTGAAATGCAGTCATTTCCACTGTTTTGTGTTTAGCACAATCATCCTGATTTGATGAACAGCAGCCAGTTTTACTTCATTTTCTATTCTGCCCTCTGGTTCTGCTGCTTCCCTGCTAATACAGTCTTTTCCAATTGTTAGTAGTTGAATCATTTCCTTGCTTTAATTTCTGAGTTTCTTGGGCAATGTTCTTTTACCTACAAGTAGATTTTCCATTATAGTTTATTCACCAGCCAGATTAATAGCACTTCCCCTATGGTTATCTACTTTTTCATCCAGTACAAATGTAAAATTCTTCCACAGAAGTGCCAAGTATTTCAAGTATGCTGGTTCGAATTTAATCCCACACGTCTTCTAGTGTAACATTGATAGACTATAGAAAAAACTAAAAATTAATGTTTGCAAGTTTTAACTTCATCTCACTATGCAATCTAAAACACAACCCATAATCTGGAGCATTGTTTTATTCCTGCTAAGTATTCAGAAAAAAAATCAAGTCATGTGATTGTTCATGGAATAACTGATTCAACTATTTATTTATTTTAAAGTGTTATTATTTGGAAGATGGAATTTGAAGTTCTGCTTCCTAGTGAAGCTCATGGAAGGCATGCAACAACATACATTTTTGTATGTTCTTTAATTTTGAATATTCAAACTTTGTTCAACTTTTAGGTCATATATTAGGCTATGTTTTAGGACAGAAAACATGATATACACTCAGTTATGTTTCTCTATTTCCAAGCTTCTCTGGAAATGTGCAGTTATCATTGTTGCATAACTAAATTGGGTTAACTGACTACCTAAATAGATGCTCTGCAGATGGACTGCAATGAAGAGATATAGTAGTTTAGTAAGACTTATCTGACAGGAAGAACAGGCTAGCACAAGGAGCGTGCGTGACTTTTTGAAGACCCTGAGTTATATATTTAGTAAAATATTAAAGCTGATGAATGCAAAGATGATTGAGCAGCTACTTATTTCTATTTACATGTGCTTTTCAAATGCCTTCACCCCCTTCAAATGCCCACACCCTCCATTCAGGTATTTATAAACATTGACAAAGTCAATCCTAAACTTGTCTTCTCCAGGCTGAACAGTCTCAGCTCTCCTTGTATGACAGTTGCTCTAGCCCCTTAATAATTTTTGTGGCCCTTTTCTGGACTCCTTACAGTATGTCTCTTTGTCTCCTGTACTGAGGGAAGAACCAGACACAGCACTCAAGGTGGGTCTCAGCACTGATAAGCAGAGGTGAAGTATCATCTGCTATGACCTTCTGGCAATGCTAGTCCTCATACAGCTCAAGATACTATTGGCCTTCATTGTTGGAAGGGCTCATTGCTGGCCTCCAGAGCGTCCTCTCCAAAGCCGCTTTCCAGCTGCTTGTTCCCCAGCCTGCACTGGTGCATATGTTTTCCTCTCTTCACCCCATAATGTATTTCAGGAACAGGAGGAATAATGTTATTGCATCTGTTTTCCCTCTCAGTAATCCCATTAATGAATGAATAACTGCAAAGCGAACAGCTGAGTATTGCTTATCAAAATAAGCCGATCAGATTATTGTCAAGAAGACATGTGGCTCATGAAGTTTGCTACATTAGTAAATAAACAGACAAAATAAACTGAAAGCAGAGCTGACTTAAAAATATTTTCCCTAACAATAAAGTGAATTATATCAGTACCAATCAACTTACTGTGCTGTGTTTATTATTCAAAAAGCATGAGCATACACAAAGTGCTGGGTTAAATTATCCCCTTACCTGAGGAAATTAAACAACTAATAGCTAAAAAGAAACAGGTAGATCTGTTGTAATAGCTAAAAAGAAACAGATAGATCTGTTGTGCTTTTAAAGAACAAAAATCTATCTATGCTAGCTGTGCTTTATTTAAATTAACATTAAATGGAACAATGCTGTGACTCGAGTTGAAAGACTAGGTACTTCCCTGAGGAATGCTGATGGGTGTCTGTTGTAGTGTTGTAATTATCCTACTGCTAGCATTACAATTGCTGTTAAACAACCCCATGCAATAAAAGATCCCATGAGCAGGAGTCCTAGTGCTGCAGTACGGTAGTTCACTTGAGGTTAATATATAAGGATATAGGTACTAAGGAGACACAAAGAAGAAGAATGCAATAGAATATGATTTGTTATAAAAGGGCTCAGTGTTAGGGTCAGTTCTATTTAACATCTTTATCAATGACCTGAACACAGGGATTGAGTGCACCTTCAGTCAGTTTGAAAACAACAGCAAGTTCTACTTGAGGGTAGGAAGGCTTTTCAGAGGGACCTGGACAGGCTGGATCGATGGGTTGAGGCCAACTGTATGAGTTGAGGTGGCCACCATGAGTGAAGTGGATTGGGAACTGGCTGAACAACAGGGCTCAGAGTGTTCTGATCAGCGGGGCAGAGTCTAATTGGAGGCCGGTAGCTAGTGGAGTTCCCCAGGGCTCAGCACTCGACCCAATCTTGTTCAATTTATTCATCAATGACCTGGACAAGGGGACAGAGTGTACCATCAGCAAGTTCGCTGATGACACAAAACTGGGAGGAGTGGCTGATACACTGGAAGGCTGTGCTGCCATTCAGCGAGACCTGTACAGGCTGGAGAGTTGGGTGGAGAAGAACCTGATGAAGTTCAACAAGGGCAAGTGTCGAGTGTTGCACCTGGGGAGGTTGAACCCCATGCACCAGTGCAGGCTGGGGGCTGACCTGCTGGAAAGCAGCTCTGCCGAGAGGGACCTGGGAGTCCTGGTGGACAACAAGCTGACCATGAAACAGCAGTGTGCCCTTGTTGCCAAGAAGGC
>NW_009258669.1:671084-691054 GCF_000687185.1 Egretta garzetta
CTGTGATTCTGTGAGTTTTAACAAGGTCAAGTGCCAGGTCCTCCACTTGGATCACAACAACCCCACAGAACGCTACAGGCTTGAGGAAGAGTGGCTGCAGAGCTACCGGGCATACTGGTTGACAGCCAGCTGAATATAAACCAGCAGTGTACCCAGGTGGCCAAGAAGGCCAATAGCATCCTGGCTTGTTTCAGAAACAATGTGGCCAGCAGGAGTAGGGAAGTGATCGTCCCCCTGTAGTCAGCACTGATGAGACCGCACCTTGAATACTGTGTTTGGTTTGGGCCCCTCACTACAAGAAAGACACTGAGCTGCTGTAGTGTGTCCAAAGAAGGGCAACAAAGCTGGCGAGGGGTCTGGACCTCAAGTCTTATGAGGAGCAGCTGAAGGAACTGGCATTGTTTAGTCTGGAGAAAAGGATGCTGAGGGGAGACCTTATTGCTCTCTACAATTACCTGAAAGGAGGCTGTAGTGAGACGGGTGGTGGTCTCTTTTCCCAAATAAGAAGTGATAGGATGAGAGGAAATGGCCTCAAGTTGTGCCAAGGGAGGTTTAGACTGGATATTAAGAAAAATTTCTTCACTCAAATGGTAGTCAAGCATTGGAACATGCAAAGTGGTGGAGTCCCTATCCCTGGGGGCATTTAAAAGACATGTAGACGTGGTGTTTAGAGACACAGTTTAGTGGTGGACTTGGCAGTGTTAGGTTTAAGTTGGAGTCAGTGATCTTAAGGCTCTTTTCCAACCTATTCTGTGATTCTATGATTATATTACAGGAGCTTCAGCACTGTCTGGCAAATCTTTTCTTTTTTTTTAAAACATTGGAATCAGTGAGAACTCTCAGGATAAAGAACTGACCTTGCCTATTGTTAGGAGGAACTCTCCAAAGAATACAGGACAGCTTAGAAAAAACCACTTAAACTAAGGTAACACAGAAAAAAGATTTATATGAAGTATCAAACTGTGCAGAGGATCTGATCTGTGGAACTGTGGGTTTGAACTGAATGAAGTTCTAAGACTGAGATGTAAATTGAGCATGAAGACTGGTTTGAAGTTTACTAATCGACAAAGTGCTTATATTAGAGAGCACTTTATGCACTGATTAAGCTCAATAGACGTCAGCTGAAATGAGCCAAAACCTCAACATTGAACTTGCATACTGAAAGAAATATGACAGGGGCTTGAACATTGTATGATAGGATTGAAAATTGTATGATAGGAAAGAAAATTATACGATAGGACTGTTCTGGGGCTCACTAAGTTTCCAAGAACTCAGTCCTTTGACTGAATCAATAATTTCACCAGAGGAGAGGAGAGGAGAACGTGTTGTGAATGCTGACCTATAGTTTCCTACAGAAAGCAGTAGAGTTGTAAGTCAAAATATTCACAAATGCTATTATTAACTAGGGTTTGAAATCACAGTATGTACTTAAATCCTCCAACATACTATCTGTACAAAGCATGGGATCTTTTCATGCATTTGTTAACAAGTGTTAATCATAGAATCTTCCTGTAAGTAAAAAAAATAAAGAATGCCCAGTTGTCTGGAAACTTCTATTTTCTAAAGCAGTTTTGTTGTACTGTCTAATTCCAACTTCTAAAACGCACCTGAGAATAAGTGGGCAAAATATAATCCCACTGAAGTCAGGGGCACAAATCCTACAGTGAGGGAGGAATTAAGATTTTCTGAAACCACCCAGGATTCAGACTTCTTTCTCTTAGAACTTCTTCCCTTAATTATGAATGCATAGCTTAGTGCAAATAATAAATCTAGAAATGATAAATTTTTGTTTAAATTCTCTTGTTAGAAAATGGCAGTTTACCTTCTCCAAAAGTTTTTCTTCAAATTAATAAATTTTGATTCACCTCAGTGCATGGTTTGTTTTGCACTCAAAACCGATCATAAATAGACCTGTAACTTCCAGCAACTTAGCTGTACTTCAGAAAACTAGAAAGAATAGAGAAGAGATTTGATCCCTAGTTATGTGGTTGAGAACATAGACTTGAGTATGACATCCTAAGACAACGATCAGTCTGTTGTTTTTTTTTTCTTATTTGGTTCCTACTGAAACTGTTCAGCTCTGTAGAATTTTAGACTTTTCAGGATTGAGAGAGACAGAATAACACTGTTTTATAAGGTTGCAGCTTTTTCATGAGATGAGATCTAAGCTCAAGTCCTGGTCCTGATTCAGTGCAGGAAATTGTGTATACCATTTTTCTCTTTTCCCCGAATCCTGACTGAATGTGCTAATTGGAATAAGAGCTACAGTGGAAGAGCAGACAGACTGTTCTTAGGGAAAAGTTCCCTTAGATCTCAAGTGTCAGGTCTCAAACATATTCATACACAATTCAGACATTTTTTGAAACAGGAAAAATTCACAGAGGACTGGAAAACTATTTTCACCCAATTCAAAATGTCAATTTTCTGGGAAAAAAATAAATGGAATAGCTGCATGTAACTGAGGGGAAAAGTCTACTCTTTACATTGCAGTAACAATTTGAGGTATTGGGTACAAAAAACGTTTGTAAGCTTGGAGAGATATAAAGTGTGTTGTGAAATGGACTCATCTGTCAGGCCTGTGATTTTCACTAAGTTATGTGAATTGGAGACTACTAGCACTTCAAATTGTTATTTCATTATTTTTATTGTTTAAATTATAGGAAATGCCCTTAAAAATATTATGTGGAACTCAATGATCTCTTTTATTTGACAAGAATAATAATGATGATGAGTATTTCATACAGAGCCTGTGTACGCTATAGAAACCCAGCAAAAGAGAAAAATAAGTAAGAAAAAAACCCAGACTTGTTAACACATTTTCACTGTGATATACATATATGTCAGAACATGTAGAGACTGAGGCTCAAAGGACAAGTATTTCATTAGGTGTAATTCATACCCAGGAGCATGATGATATTTTCTGGCTAAAAATATGCATTTGTTAGTTAAAAATAAAATGACACTGTAGCATTACAAAATTACCTCTGTAAAAAGGAGATCAGATGACTACTAGAAGTGATGAGAATCCTCTTATTTTTTTTAAAGTTTAAAAAGATCCACTGTTAATTTACAAGACACAACAGAAACACTAAATCATATGGCACTTTAAATAATTACTAAAGACATTATCTGGCTTGTTTTAAATCTGACTAGAATTTGTCCAATGGGACAAAATGCCTCTATTATGGTGAACATAAAACTACAGGATCTCTTGCAGAAAGTATGGCAGGCAAAAATAAGTTAATCCTGAAACCAAATGAAAAGGAAACAGATGGAATTTTGACATTGACTTTAATTAAGTTGAGATTTCACCCTGGAAACATTATAGCTTCATCATGTTTTTTTCTGTCTTTTTGATGGAAAAAAAGTCTGATTTCTTTCACCTGCTTTTTCCCTTTTCTACAGATATTCAGCTGCAAGAATCCTTCTGTTTTGCTACCAGCATTTGGACAGTTACTTGTTTGGAAGCAGTAAATTTCCAGATTTTCTGGTAACTTTACAAATCACAGTTTCATGCACGCAACTTGCATGTTGTATTGAAGATAAAAACCTCCTTCTACATAAAAAAGATTGTTAATATTCAGATACCCTCAGTAATGATATTGTTTCTCCTTCAGATGATGGAGTTTTACCAGTGACTTTAATGAGAGGAAGGCCATTTTGAGACCTTTTGAGTATTCCACCCAAAAGTATAAAATTTCTCATGACTAGAGCTAAAGAAAGTTCTGCTATCATTTACTCGTTCAAGTTCACTATTATGATAAAGGACTTGTCACCTTTATACTACATCATAAATAATATTTTGCATGTATAGAAGATATATTTTGCATGTATAGAAGTAATGCGGTATAAAACAAAGGAAAACATTGAAAGTTATTTCTACTCTGTTTTCACGATGAGATTATATGATTATATGGATTCTGAATATCATACCCACCTATAAAATCCTACTTCATATGTGCAACCATATTATGTCCATCCACGCTAATCCACCTACATGCTGTACTGGTCATTTACTCAACAAACAAAAGACCAGAAATTAGAAAAAACTTACCCATCAATCTATTTTCCTCAAAAATTCTTCTCTTCAACAACCTTAGAGATAGAAAAATGGATCTTTCTGTATGCATAATCTTCTGAACTAAAAGAAAGTGACAGTATCAAGTATGTGAAAGGGAAAATATGTCTGTTCTGTAGCTGTCTGCCATTCTATATCATCTTCCTCATCAGGTGATAGACTAATATTACTCCTACCAATGTATTAATCTATTCTTTCAACTCTTCAGTGTTCATCTGATGTCAGGACAATACAGATGCAGCAGGTTGTTCACACTGCAAATGTAAAATATTAAAAAGGTAAATCTTCTACCCGCATGTAATGAGCTTAGATTGGGCAACAAACAGGTTCATGAAAATTTGGAAAATACTTTAATGAAAGAATTCTAATAACTGTTCACAAACTGTTTGACACCAGTGCTCCTCTGTTAATATCTGACATTTGATGTTTGCAATTTGAGTTGTGCCCTTATTAATCTATTTCCTATAAGGTTGGTTCAGTTTATTATCAGCTGAATTTCACTTAGTTAATTTTCAATTTCTTTAGGAACTGGTGTGGAGGGCTTAACAAGTCCCATTTATTTGTTGCAGGTATAAACTAGGGATGAAACTTTACAGGAAGTGAAATTTTAATTAATTTCTATTAATAAAAGAGAAATAACATAGTGTGTGCATATACATCTAATTTTATTGCATTTTGAATTCTTCCCATCCTCTGATCAAAGGCAATTCTAGTCTAATATGTTGTGAAATGCTCAGTTGATCATCAGTGACTTGTGAGGCATGAACATGTTCTGTGACAGCTGAATATAATAAAATGCGCAAGGAGATAAAGAGCCTTCTTGCCATGTTTCCTCCCTTGTGAATCCACAAAAAATAAATTATAGCGCTGGCAGTATGTCACTAATACTAGTTACTGCACTTTGAAAATATCCACATGGAAAATGTGAAAGGAGTCTTATGTCAGATCATGTTGAAGTTCTGTTACTCTTTCTCCACAGCTTGGAAAGCCTCAACCTGACAGAAAGAGAGTGAAAAGTTGGAAAAACCAAAATTTGAGTATACAGAAATATTCATTCCATTTTGCAAAGTGACCTGGAGAGAAAGGTTGGTATACTCTGTGGCTAGCAGGTGAAGATGTAATGATTCTGTACGTAGGAAATTTCCACTGCTTGAAGAATGAGTACAGTATGTTGGAGATACAGTGTTCTGGGATTTGATTTTCTCGTCAGTAGTCTCTGTAATTCCTCATTCTAGACAACTAAGTGGAACTGGTATTGGGTGGAAGAGAGATGGGAATTCAGAAGACATGCATCACATATTAGGTGAATGATCTTCATTTGGCCATTTATGAAATGCTTGGAAAATAATTGAAAAAATTATCATCAGTGAAGTTAAATATTTCATCTGGAAATAAACACTGTCCAAAAAGCAGTAGTGAAAATCCAGTTCTGACAGAACTGCTAAGAGTCTGTTTCATGTTTTGGGTATCAATTTGTGTCATGGTTTCCACCTATTACAGTAAGCCACCATCTTTAATGAGTCTTGTAAAACGGGAAAAGAGCCAGACTTTCCTTGTTCAATGTTACGGCAATCAAATAGCATGTCAAGGAAGCTCCCAGTGAAACTGGACTCCCCATAAGCTAACTGAAATAAATATTTATTTTCTTAATAAATCAGGTACTGCCTGAATATTTTAGCATTATATGGTATTAACTACAAAAAGAATGTAGTGGATAACATGGTCAAAAAGCATTTTGTAGCAGAGATTACTTGAAATAAGGATTTTATATCCTATTTAAATATGTTCTTGCTATTACATGCATAATCTCTGCATGCAGCTAGTTATTATTGCTATATACAAATGAACAGAGAAAATTATGTATTCAGCGGGTCATCTCTGTGTGCAAATTTACTCTTTTTAAAGAGTATGATCACAGTAATTTCTAGTGCAAATTAAATGCACTATTTACTTATTCATCTTTTCACTGTTCATGAAAGATCAGGTCTGTAAACCAGTCCTTTATCACTGATAAATGTCTGCTAGGACTGAAAGTTGGGGTTCCTTGCTGTTCTGGTTTTAGCTGGATAGAGTTAAATTTCTGCATAGTAGCTTGTATGGTGCTATGTTTTGGACTCGTGATGAAAACAATGTTGAAAATACAGGCATGTTTTAGTTATTGTTGAGCACTGCTTGCACAGCAACAGGGCCTTTTCTGCTTCTCACAGTGCTCTACTAGGAAGCAAGGTGAGGGACAAGATGGGAGGGGACACAGCCAGGACAGCTGACCCCAATGGACCAAAGGGATACCCCAGACAATACGACTTCATGATTAGCCATGAAAGCTGGGGGAAGAAGGAGGAAGGGGGACACATTCGGAGTTAGGGCATTTCTCTCTCCATGTAACCATTATGCGTGATGGAGCCCTGCTTTCCTGGAGATGGCTGGACACCTGCCTGCCAATGGGAAGTGGTGAATGAATTCTTTATTTCACTTATTTTATGCACGCAGCTTTTGCATTCCTTATTAAACTGTCTTTATCTCAACCCATGCTTTTTCTCACTTTTATGCTTCTGACCCTCTCCTCCGTTTGACCGGGGTGTGCGTGTGTGTGTGAGTGAGTGAGCATGTGTGGTGCTTAGCTGCCCACCTGGGTTAAACCACAACACTTGCTTATGAGCTGACTAAATACTTTCCACTCATTTAAAAGTAGTTAAACTCAGGCTCTAAAAAATGGGATTACAGTGCTTCTATACAATAATTCTGTGAGGAGAACCTTACTCCAGCATACTTCTGGGCACAAGTCATGTAAGTTTCTTGTCCCGGATCCTATTAAATCTGCTGCTGTTTGATTGACATATAAATCTTCTCTCACTAATGGAACATTTTACTCTAATTGTAAGAAGTCTGAAATTCAGAATGAAATTTTCAGAACACAACTGTCTTCAGCCATGTCTGCCTGTCACTTTGAAGAATGTTTCAATTTCACTTTACTGCTGAGTATATCAATATACCAGATCATTGTAATTCTCTTAGTGCAATCAGAATATGATAAATAAATGTGTTCCATTTAGCTCTTCTATGGGTTGATTTACTCTAATAGAAGTGGCAAAAAATGTACTCTCATTTTCAATTGAGCAACAGCAACTGTGCAGGTTTCGTGTGGCAGGAAAGATTCCAAGCAAGGATTCTTTTACTCTGAAATGAATTACAGATTGAGAAACAAGTTCAGAACTTTGTATTCCTTTGAACTTTAAGACCAATCATTAAAACTAAAAAAAAATAAAAGCCTTTTATCCTGATAACAAACCTGATTGCAAAATGAAAACCTAACAAACAGTCTACACTGCATTTCAAAGAATTTTATATTGCTAACCTTCCATAACCAATGTTCACTTCGAAAAAAGAGCTGTGTTTTAATTGTCAGGATTGTGTGTCATGTGGGAATGGAGAGACCTTTTTACGTGCAACAGAAAACCGGAAATATTTAACCTTGTCAGGAGATTGGCTTGGAATTCAAGGAGCCGGGGCAGGGGTGGGGCGGTGACCTTTGATTGCTCTTTGCATTACGTGGAACAGAATTACTAGCACTGTGTGGATATGACTGAACATGAAATGAATTTAAGCCTGTTTGTTTTGTAAAATCTTATGAGGCTAAGCATGGAAGTCAATACAACTTCTGAAGGCTTTTTTTTTTCTTTTCTGTATATTGACATATTCTGCAAATTCATAGTCAGTAGGTGCACATTTATAGTAGATAGTAAAAAAATCTGGTTATTAATTCTGTACAAGAAAATTGTTACTGTTTTATTTTCTGAAAATTATAAAAAAGGAGAAAAAAATAGGTGAAATTTGCAGTTTCCTTATAAAATGAGTGATGGTCTTAACTTTTTCTTCTTCAAACTGAAATTTTTTGCTGAAAAATTCCTAGATGGGTCCTGTTACATCTTGCTTTTCAACAAACATTAACCTGTAATTAAGCAGAAGTAAGGGCTATAATCAGACTATTGCACTTTGGTTTTACATTACACTGAGATAACACAAGTTTGCCATACTGTCTTTCACTTTCAATAACCTTTCTACCTTTGGCCTCCTAACCCAAACTCCCTTTCTCCTACTTGTCCTCCCGCATCAGTTTTTGAATTTACTTAAGGAAAGGCTATGTAAAGACATATTTTTAAGGGTACTACTTTTAATGGGGTATGGATTATCTGATACAGACTATACAGATCAAAAAAGGAGAAATATAGCAACTAAGTGAGCATTGATTGCTGGTCTAGATCTTTCATATTTAGTTACAATAACTAACATTTATGTTTTTTAGACATTGCACTTTAGGAACAACCTATCAGTTTATCCAGTCATATTACTTTCAAAATCAGTCTCATTGTTAAAGCTAGGCTTCTTATCACTTGATATAATCAAATGATTGGAAATTAGAAGCCCAATGAAATATTTCCAAAACAATTCAAAAGACTGTATTTGAAAATGTGCTTTTGTATTTTTCTGAGAAAATCCACTGAATACTTTATTGAATAGTAATAGACTTCACCATATGGTTGACTCTGGTGATGTGCTTTATTGCATCAAGATAAAGACTTCGGTGGTCCAGTTTTGCTTACTGGATACCATCAGATAAGAATTTAATCCTTGACTCAAGAGTATCTTTTAACTTTGACTCATATCTTAAAAATCAATTTAACTGTTTTAGCTTTTATGGTTTCAAAATTGATGCATATCCCTAGAGAGTTCGGTAAGTATTTTTAAAAATTGAGGTGTAAATAATGAATAGACATTCCATTGTAAGGTTTCTTTTTTTTTCAACAGTTAATTTGAATTTAGTGGCTTACACTAGTACAATCACACTGCTGAGGAAAACATGGAATGTTTTCTTTTTTAAATTATGAAAGCAACTATTTCACTGCAGCAACTTCTTTAAAAAAAATGTAAATTTCTTCTGTGGTTTACAATCAGCTCATCTTTTGTGGTTGCAAGGTATTCCCTTATATGCCAATTCCTGATGCACTTATTAGCAGAATTAGCTTCTGATTGTATGTATATTCCTATTACTGCATAACCATACTTGTTCACTACTATAGCCAGCATTTTTCCTATCTTGAATATGACAACATTACATTCTGCAATATTACTGACTTTCTGAGTGTTGTGTTCATTGCAGATCCAGCTTAAATATTCTACCCTTTCTGATTTTCAGCTCTATTATTTCCTCTTCTCTTTCCATCTGTTTTTCCTCTCCACACCTGCTGTAATTTCAGTTGTCCAAGCATCCACACTTAAGAAGAATAAACAACAGAAGATGAAGCCTGGTTTTGGAGTCTATAAACCACCTGATTATTTAACAGACAAAATTTAGAACACAGTCACATAAAGAATCGAATTGGCAAAACTAGTAAGTTAAGCCTTTGAACTGTGAGGAGTGAGAGGGTGTGGCTACAGGCTAGGGAAAATGCAATACGCCCCCCTTGTTTGGATCTGCAAGTTACTGAACACAAAGGTACAATATCTCAAGTACAGATAGCTTGCCACACTGGTTTCATGTGAATCTGAGATCAGTGAAGAATGGTGTTTATTCCTGAAAATAGTAATAATTGACCTTGCTTCTTTCTCCTCTTTGCAATGGGAACCAGCTAGGACTACCTCAATGAAATCCTGAGGAGCTAAATTGGAAAACTATTGTTCAATTCTTCTTACAAAATAAGAAGTAGAGACATTGTTAGCAGGTGGCAGATTGGAACAAAAAGAAAGAAACAGTTATTCACACAATGTAGAGTTCGGCTGCAAATTTTTTTATGTAAGTTACATTGCATTCTTTAGGGTTATAGGAGTTCAGAAAGAATCTTGACAAATTAATCAGAAAAAAAATCACTAAAAGCTATTGCATACCAAGATATTGTCTGCTGGCTTATGAACTCCTAAAATTCAGCCTGATGGAAGTTGGGAAGGGACTGTGGCTGTAGGTAAGGCCATGCTGGAGCAGAAATACCACCTAAGGCACTGCGGCCCATGGAAAAGGCCGGACTGGAATAGGTGCACCTCGAAGTGACTGCAGCTGTGGATAAGACTACGCTGCAGCAGGTATACTCCTGGAGAGCCTGTTGTTCATAGATAAGGCTCCACCTGGAGCACGTACAACCTTAAGGGACTGCAGGCTGTGGAGAAGTCCAAGCTAGAGCAGGGGCAAGTGAAGTTCATTGCAATGTTAAACCGTATAAGCCAGCCCAAAGGGACCAGGGGTTGAGATTGTAATGGATATACCTTTAAATTGTTGTAACCCAGGATTTGTGTTGCATGTTATAGGAATTACTATAGCAAGAATCACCTGAACCAATGGAGGAGAAGCCTTACAAGAAGCAGTGCAGCAGTGACCTGACCTGAGGTGTCTTTGGGGAAGTTGCCGGCCAGGATTAAACCATGACAGTGTTCCATGAAAATTAAAGGGCACTAGAAATAATGCCAATCATGCCTGTATTTTGAGTATGCAACCACTGTTTATCTGTTTATTAGGTGCCTGTGACTGACAAGTGCAAGTGAGTGCTGATACCCATCTATTCTACTGTTTGTTTAGAGACACCATTGTGCTTTTGAAAAAAGTTCAGTAGAAAACATGAGAGCATCTGTAGTAAAATAACTGAATTGCATTGACCATTATTTTTTTATTACATTGATCTTTGGGTCATGAAATCACCAAACAAATAGGCATTCATTAATTGCTCAGTATCTGTAATATAAACAATTATGTTATTAAAAAACACACTTCATATCTAGTGTAGCTATGAAAAAATGAACCATGCCCACTAATTTAAACAGGGCAAACCTGACATCAGTGATGTTCGTAACAAGCTGCTATTGACTTCACCGAAGAAAGGATTTCACTCAGAGACCCAAGGTACTGTAACATGCTTTTCTTATGGGCTGTTTACTGTTCAAAATGTAATGCAATATTAACTTTTAATAACTGTATAACTATGGAAATAAATGTGCTGATATGTTTGATGAAAGTAATTTGTCTAGTAAGTAAAAATTAAAATTTGTCACATTAACCTGTGGTTGGGACATTCTGAGAAAATTATAGTCATACTGCCAACTCTAATACATAACATTTTGTAATAGTTATGTGACAAAGTAAAATTCAGTCGAAAAAAAGTACATCAGACTGTTTTACATTCACATTTTTCAATGATTTTTATATGTTTACATCAGAATAATTCTTTCTCTACATATGGATGAATGTTATTTATCTGCCTTTGGACTGAAATATGTGTAAATGTTGCTTATGTCAACAGTGTCCTATAATCTGTCACAAAACCCAGAAGTTCTTTTCTATTTGAAGATATGAACGGGAAATAATGAGACAAACAAACAAACAAAAAACCCTCAAACTTTTGGTGTTCTTCAGATTCTGTTTAGCTTAACTGTAATTCATCTCAAGATAGCAGGTTTCTCAGTTGGGCAAATTAGAGATAGTACTCAACTTGACCAACTAGGTACAGAGCATCCAGAGACTCTCACTGTAGTCTCAGATGTGCCTTTTTAGATTTACTTAACTTATTCAATTTCTTTTGCTCTGTTGTTGAATTCATCTTTTGTCTGTCTTATCTAATTCAGTAACAAACCCTTCAGATTATAGTGGATCACTTAGCATGTGACTGTACACTGTAGCCAATCAGGTTATTAATTGATATGGAACACAAATGCTGAATGGTAAGAGTGGAAACTGTGTGTTCTAAATGTCATTTACTCTTTTGAATTTACTCTGATACTGCCCACTGACTCTCATTGAATAACAATGGGTACACAGTGGCTTGTTATTTCTTTCCCAGAAAAGCATTCAGTGACAGAAAGTAGATTAAAAAGCTTGAAAAAAACTGTGCATGGAGATATTGTTTATCTAGCAAGAGTAGTAACCTCAGGTACTTTTCCATTTCTGCTTAGTCAGAAACGTTTCCACCTCTTCCAGAGGTATCTCCTTCATAGTATTGCTTTATGGGAATCAAAATAAATATTGTTTGTCTATGTTAAGAACAGTATCCATTGTGACTGTACATTGTATACAATGTCCGTTTGCTTTGCGATGTGGCTATGTTTAATTCTTGGCTAGTGTTTCTTATGATAACCAACCTGACTTCTCCTCTGAAACATTACAAATAAACCAAATCTATCTGCTGAACTCATTTCTGCAGGAGGCTTACATGATGAAAGAAACAAATATTCTATGAGAATATCAATCCAGTGGCTAACAATCCTGTTAGATATGTTTATTTATAGTTCACTTTGGCCATGCGGTTTTCATGTAGGAATAAACTGGACATGGCAAGGTAAGTCAGAATGAGTTATGCTGACATTCAGCTAGCCGTTGTCAAGTAGCCGTAATGCCAAGAACCTATCTAAGCTACTGTGTCCCACCAGACAACAGTGCTGCAATTGGTTTTGTTGGATAAGCCACTGAACAAATGCTAGGTGACTTAATTTTTCAGGAAAGGTAATTTTTCCTAAATTAAAACCTTAGCGACCAAAAGGAAGTAACACCTCCTACTTGAAGCAAATCTTCTGTTGCTTGTATTGTTTTCTAACCATTGAAATACTTTAATTTTATTTTGTTTTGCTTTACTTCCATTAAAAAAAACTTGGAAAAATGTACTTTTCTGCTCAGAAGGTCTGTTTTCAACAATACTTATTTCACTGAAAAATTAATTGGGAACCAAAAATTTATGCCAATTCTTCTGTAATCAAAAATGGTGGGTGGAACTTGAAGGAAGGCTTAACGTTGAATAGGGTTGGTGTTCACTCTAGGTTTGGAACAGTATCCATTGCAAAGATCTGCAATTATGTACTGTACAAGGAAAACAGCTTGTGGTGTAAAACAAGCATAAGATAAATTTGTTCTCAAAAAACTCTAAGAATATGCTATTTATTCTTATGAATTGTTTACCAGCAGTTTATTTCTGCATTGGTAAAGACATATACTGCACGTTGTTTTGCCATGAATGAATTTCCTATTTGAATGATTCTTTTAGGTGTCATTGTTGTTTGCAAGGATGAAATTTCACAAGAAAACAAAACTTACAAGCTTACAATCTTTCCTGACGTACTTGTCCACAGCCGTAGATGCACTTTCAGTATCAGAAATTACCAATAGGAACAACTTAAAATATAAACAAGTCCAGAAACTTGCTGGTTTCAATTCTTAGATATTATGGTTAATCTCCAATTAGGTGAGGAAAAACCCCCTCATCTTTGAGAAAGAATCTCAGTTTTTTGATGAACAAACATGACTGCTTAGCAATCCGATGCAGGCATTGCCACTAGGCAATAGAGGTGAAGCCGAAAAAATTAAATGATAATTTAAAGACTTATTCTCCAACAGATAGTGTGTTAAGTGCCCATGATGAGTTGGTTTTTTGATTTTGGTTTTTTTCCTAACAAGCTTTATTCAATAAAGACCTTGGCCATTCTTTTTTTCTGATTCTTGCAGCATTTTCCATGTATTTTTTCAAAATAATACAAAATTATTAGCTTTGTCTGAAAAGTAACGAAACTTTAGGAAAATGTCAATAACTCCAACATATCTGACAAAATTACGTATTCATTGTGGCTAATGTAACTTGATTGTATCTACTGTGACTCCAGTTTTGTGAAGTGCCTTATCAACAAATTGCATTTTATTACACAAAATCAAAATAATGAACTGATAAATATATGTTTTTATGCCCAGCAGCATATTCTCTGCGAGATAAGGGAAGAGGAAATAATAATTTCAGTATTTAAGAGTCCAAATTTTCTTTCCCTTGTCATATATTTTGTTGTTAAACTGTGTGAATTCAATTGAAATTCTGATTTACATGAATTGTTTCAGTCAAAATACTGTCCTTACCCTGTATTTAAAACCATTCTTTTATTTTGAAAAGAAATTATTGATTAAAAGAACCAAATCAGCTGCTATTTTTCTGTGCCTACTGATTTTTAATTAACTGAGCAATGGTGCTATTTGGTTTTCTAGCTTAAGTAATCAGATGGACAAAAATAAGGAGGCATGTTTTGTCTTCCAACATGTCACAGAGCGACTGTGGAGCTGTTCTACAAGTATTAGTGCAACAGTGAAGCTGCTGTAGCTCCCATGACATTGCCTTTATGACACGAAAGGACTTGCTCAAAAATGCTAGTCTTGCTTTTAGGTTCTTAATAGAGCAGGAAGGTATATGATTTGTATTGCCACTGGCTGAACATACTTATGGTGCAATTCATCTTAATGCAGCAAAACAGAAAAGCGTTTTTGTCTTTTGAAAGCCACCCAGTAAGTGTCATGCTCAGGTTGTAAGTTCTTGGTTGTCACCTCACTCAGCAAAATCTGTTCACCCCAGTAAGGGGAGTTTGCCACAAGTATGATAGGAAAGAAAGACAGGTGGGACCTGTCTTTAGCCACAGAATAGCAGTGCTAATAAATTCTGTGTCAAGTTCTTTTCCATCTGTTCTCCACTTACATATGTTGTCTATGTTAACATGGAAAAAGCCACTGCAGAACTGACTGCCATGCATTATAAAAGCTACAGAAGATAAGAAAGAGCTCCTGGGATCTAGAATTCTTGCTGCCAACATGCCACATTATGCAGAACCATTCTTGTGCCACAGGACCCTCAAAACAGATCCTCATAAGAATTCTTCCTGAGAATGGTGACTGTTCCCCCAAGACTGCTATATTCTGGGTAAAATGAAAAGGGAGAAAAGCACATAAGCAACTAACATTTGTGCATGTAATTATTAGGTTCTGTTCATAAAAATAGAGTTTATAGATTGATTTTTTTTATTGGTGCATCCTAAGACCTTGTTAAAAAAACTAACTGGAAGTCATGTGTAATTTTTCTTTAACCCCAAGAAAACATCTTTTTTTTTTTTTTTCTTTTTCACAGGATAGCTCTTTTTCTGAGGAAATTATGTAGTGATTAGATTACAACAGCAATAAAAAAAATATGGGAAAATAGAACAGAACTGATCTTAATTGGTTTACTGCATGTAGTGTTTGATGTAAATTACATTTTATGGACAGATCACATAATTTGGTGGGTAAAAAACCCACATTTATTTCATTTTAATATTGATTCAGTGGGCATAATATTTGTACAAGTAGGAAATTATAGGAAAGACTATAATTAGGTATTATTCTGTGGTCTTTTAATTCTAATTTTCAGCAGTTGTGAGGAACTAAGTTGTCCTGACAGAAGTGGGGGAGAATAATATGGAGATTATTTCTTTACCAGAGTAGATTCAAACTTTCTGCTTTGTAATCTGGATTTATACAAGTCGAAATACAGGCTTGGTAGCAATCACATACTTGGTCTGACAAAAATTCTTTGGCAATAACTTGTGTTCTTCATGAGGATTTTAACTAAGATATCTTTGGAAGATGAAAAAGCATGAGAAAAATTTACTCCACCGTAACTGACATGGTTAGATTCTGTTAGCGTGAGACACAGGGTTCTGATTCTCTTTGGCTCTGAGCCTCCAGGACACAGAATATTTGCATCCTGTGGCAAGTCCCTTAATTCTGGTCCTTCTGTTGTCCAGAGCAGGGACCCCGGAGAACTGCTATCTGTCTTCATTCTGCCCTACGTTTAAACTTCACTACTGATAAAATCAAGGCAGAGAAGGAGGAGGAGGAAGAGCAAAGGAAAGCATTTTATTTATTTGGGTCTAGCTCTCACAAGGACTGAGGTGTGAGCTGGGCATGTGGTCATACCTGGAACATAATATACTCTCTTGAGACCCATGGTATAAAAGTAGCCTTTCAAAAAAACTGCTAGGAGCTAGACACTTCTGCTTTGTAATGCCAAATTTCCTTTAGGGCAGAGGTAGGCTTGATTATGATATATCAGGATGTTCACATTTACAGATATGCTTCATTTAAGAATTTCTGGTCATCTCTGGTTAAAAAGGGGTTTTGAATATGAAGTTTCTGATATCTACTCAATGCAGTACTTTAGATTTAAGAGTTTTCTTTGCTGAGAATGAAACAAGAAACCATTTAGTTCACTGAACTTGAAACAGTATTCCAGGAAAAATGTGGTCCCAGAAAAATGCCTACATATTGTGAAATCTACATTATAATGTATATTAACTTCCATAATTTTTCAGCATCTTCACTACCTACACATATTCTAATGCCACAAATTTTCTCAAGGAATCCATGTTAGATTTGGAAGGAGATTTGGGGGAATCAGTATGTAAGAACTATATAAATATTTGGAAAGAATATGTTACTTAAATATTCCAGCCACATTGCTTGACATCTCCTTCTGGCCTACATATCTGGGTTTCCTTTCTGTTTAAAACAAGATTCAATATTATTCCCTAGTTATTCCCTATTTTACAGCCACTTATAAATATTTTTCATTGTTGCTATTGGAGATTCCCCACATGTGGTTAGAATGTGACTAAACTGACAGTTCCTACCAGGAAATATTGAATGAAATTTTTGATAAGTGTGGATTGACTTGAATAAATTTTCTATTAAGAGTCATAATTTTTTTTCCTTTCATTAAATGTTTCTTTTTATATGGGTGTATATCTACATATATCTATCTCATCATGATATGGGTGCGCATATATATATGCAAATTGTACTTGTGATGTTAGAAAATGCAGTTTTACACAAAATACATCAAGAGATTTGAATATATTTCTGTTGGTGTAGTGGATAAGTTCACTATCATCTCCTGGAACAACTGGTTTAAATCAGTGAAGTAACGTATATTGAAATACCTCAAGGAAAGCAGTGTCACTGTTGCAGCAAGTGCTTTTCAGTGCATTTGAAAGGCAGGCATCAAATTGGTTTGATTCCATTTCTGTGAACTACTAGAAAGTTCACTATTCTATTGGCTCTTGATAAAATCCTGATTAAAATCAGGTTTTGAGATATATAACCAGGGTATCTAAGCAAATTATTATGCTGGACTGAAAGGAGGCTTGATTCGTGCAGCTGTTGTCTTATAATACCTACTTCTAACCCAGCCAAGTCATGGAAGTACTGTCTCACTGGAAGTCAGACCTGTTGTAGGAGAGGATACTTGTTGCTGGAGACATGACACTAGTTAAATTTTTTTTTATCCTTTAACCTGCCTGCAGACTTATTTATGGAATGTGCCTACTGTAGCACAAAGAAGCAAAATTGACAAATGAAACTATTACCTGCTGGGACAATAGACCTTTTAAGAGCAAAGCATTGTTTTGGTAATCTGACTGTAAAGGGGAGACAAGCTGTTTCCCCTGAAATTGTAACCTTATTTGTTGTTGCAGTAATAGTAACTCATCATTGTTATAACTCCTGATACTTTTTTAAAGGCTTTATCTAGAATTCAAACAGGCAGTGGCTGGAGGGAGGTATTCAGAACTCAACTGGAAAAGGTCATGAGTGACCTGATCAAGGTCAAATCAGTCTCTAACTTTGAAGCTGACCTGCGATGAGGGGCCAGATGACCCTTGCAACCCAAATTATTGTATAATTCTACATTACATTATAATTATATTATACTACATTAACTTACATTGTCCTTTCAGCAATAGTACAAAAAAAGATTGCAGTCAGAATCTTTCTCATGAGTCCTTCTCATCAATCTTTATCCTAGACAAATGCTAGTCCAGGATATAGTGTTCACTTAACTTACCACACTTTTAGGAACCATGCTATGTTAAGAGACTGTAAGTCATTTGCAATTGAAGAATGGTATAGATTTGTATCAAACCTAATATTTTCTAATGCATGTTTCAATAATTTACTTTTTTTAATGGAGGCACCAATATATTCCTATAAGGCATTTTATAGGTTTGGGGTTTTTTCTTCAGAGTAATGCAGAGCAAAATCCAAATAAAAAGGTATAGCTGTGGCAGAGGAGGCTTGCTGGAACATTTGGCTTAGAGTGTTTTTCTGTAATACTCTATAGTGAGTAACATAGATATATTTTGAAGAAATCACAGGTATGCACATTAATTGCTATAAGAATAAATATTATTGGTTTTTAACTTTTAAAGTATAAGAAGAAAGCAATACAAGATCTTATTTTCTTGCATATGGACTTTGTATATGGGTTATACTTGATCATACAAAATGAAATATAGTGAGAATTACAGTTTCAAATATCAGTATAGGTGAGAAAGCATTTAAGAAAGTGTATTTCAATGATTTTGCAGAGTCATTAAATAAATCATTAGATTATGTACCTTTAAAAATACAGTCTGCAGATCTTTTAGTTGTCTTGTAGAGTCCTACACTCAGATTAGGTGCTACTACACAGTCACAGGCCTGACTTTGTTCTGTTCTTTGTAGCTATAACTTCATTTCTTCAAGTATGAGAAAAAGAATAGCAAGTGTGTTGGCATGATTATGGCCATGTTCTGAAAGGCTGAACGTCTCCTGGAGCTCATATTTAAGTACCAGAATAGGGTTCAATATGCCAGGCTGACCCTCCTCATAGGGAAGTCTGCTGCCTCCCAGGAGCCCGGGTAAGAGATATGTCTAGGAAACTTCCTAGCCTGGTACAACCCTCAGACTACTATCCATTACTGCTCTTCTATGTGGGTGCTGACAAAGCTGAAGTACCTAGCCCAAGGGTGATTAAAAAAGACTTCAAGGCTTTGGGATGGTTAGTGAAGGAATCTGGGGCGCAGGTTTTTTTTTTCCTCCCTCCTTCCAGTGGTGGGCAATGATACTGGAAGGAACAAGAGGACTCAATCTATTAATACATGGCTCTGTGGCTGGTGTCACCACCACAACTTCGGGTTTTTTGACCATGGGATAGCCAATATGGCACCAGGCTTGCTGGCATCAAATGGGAGCCAGCTTTCTCAAAGGGGAAATAGAGTCTTTGCTCAGGAGGTTGCAGGGCTCGTTGACAGGGCTTTAAATTAGATGTGAAGGGGGAGTGGAAACATATCAGGCTTGCCTGTGACAAGCTAAGGGATGACACAAAATGGTTAGAGGGATGGGGGGTTAGTATGAGTCCTCAACATGTTGCCTAGTGGCGTGCCAGGGACGCCGCAACACGGTTGAAGTCTTGCGGAGATGAGCTGGGGGCTCTTGAGGTAGTAGGAGCCGATAGAGAAACGTCCATGAAACACCTCAAGGGAAACAAGGGGTGTTCCACTATGAAGGTAACATGGCCAACAGCTCAGATGAAATGCCTCTACAGGAATGCACGCAGCATGGGAAACAAACAGGAGGAGTTGGAAGCTATTGTGCTGCTAGAAAGCTACGACCTGATTGCCATTATGGAAACTTGGTGAGATGAATCCCATGACTGGAATGCAGCTATTGATGGCTACAGGCTGTTCAGAAGGGACAGGAGAGGAAGGGGGGGTGGAGGTGTTGCCCTTTACATCAAGAAATCATTACAGTGTGAAGAGTTGTCCCTGAAGAATAGCCACGAGCAGGTCAAAAGCTTATGGGTAAGAATCAGAAACAGAAGCAATAAAGGGAACCTGGTGGCTGGTGACTACAGGCCACCAGATCAAGAGGAGCTGACTGACAAAGCGTTCTTCCTCCAACTCTGGGAGGCTTCGCGCTCGCAGGCTCTTGTCCTACTGGGGGACTTCAACCACTCCAACTTCTGCTGGAAAACCAACACGGCAAGCTGTAGGCAATCCAGCAGGTTCCTAGAATGCATTGAGGACAACTTCTTAAGCCAAGTAATAGACACCTCTACCCGAGGGGATGTGATACTGGACCTAGTGGTCACCAATGCAAGTGAACTCGTAGGAGATGTTAAGATCGGAGGCAGCCTGGGCTGCAGTGATCACACACTGGTGGAGTTCATGCTCCTGAGGGAAATGGGAATAGTGAGGAGTATAGTCAGGACGCTAGATTTTAGGAAAGCAAAATTCCAGCTCTTCAAGGAATTAGTCAGAA
>NW_009258669.1:691427-696842 GCF_000687185.1 Egretta garzetta
AAAACCCCTCCTGCTGTAAGAGAAGATCAGGTTTGTGACCACCTGAAGAACCTGAGCACATATAAGTCCATGGGACCTGATGAGATGCACCCCAGAGTCCTGAGGGAATTGGCCGATGTAGTTGCCAAGCCCCTCTCCATGATATTTGAAAAGTCATGGCAGTCAGGTGAAGTCCCTGGTGATTGGAAAAAGGGAAACATTGAGCCCATTTTCAAAAAGTGTAGAAAGGAAGACCCTGGGAACTACCAACCTGTCAGCCTCACCTCTGTGCCTGGAAGATCATGGAACAGATCCTCCTAGAAGCTATGCTAAGGCACATGGAGGCCAGGGAGGCAAGTCCTGCCTGACGAACCTAGTGACTTTCTATGATGGAATGACAGCATCAGTGGACAAGGGAAAACCAACAGACGTCATCTATCTGGACTTCAGTAAAGCCTTTGACACTGTCCCCCCCCAGCATCCTTCTCTCTAAATTGGTGAGATACAGATGTGATGGGTGGACTCTTTGGTGGATAAGGAATTGGTTGGATGGTCACATCCAGAGTGTAGTGGTCAACCGCTTGATGCCCAGATGGAGACTGGTGCTGTTTAACATATTCATCAATGACATAGACAGGGAGATTGAGTGCACCCTCAGGAATTTTGCAGATGACACCAAGCTGAGTGGTGAGGTTGATAGGCCAGAAGGACGGGATGTCATGCAAAGAGACCTGGACAGGCTGGAGAGGTGGGCCTGTGTGAACCTCATGAGATTCAACAAGGCCACGTGCAAGGTCCTGTACCTGGGTCGGGGTAATCCCTGGTATCAATACAGGCTGGGGAATGAAAGAATTGAGAGCAGCCCTGTTGAGAGGGACTTGGGGGTACTGGTGGATGAAAAGCTGGACATGAGCCGGCAATGTGCGCTGGCAGCCCAGAAGTCCAACCGTACCCTGGGCTGCATCGGGAGAAGCGTGGCCAGCAGGTTGAGGGAGGTGATTCTGCTGCTCTACTCTGCTCTGGTGAGACCTCACCTGGAGTACTGTGTCCAGCTCTGGAGCCCTCAGCACAAGAAGGACATGTGAAAGAGCATTTTTAATTATATTCTGTATTGGGAAGAGACTCAAGCCCATGCTTCTTGGTTTCCTGGAGAAGCCACCAAGCTCCATGCTAGTGTGGAGAAGTAAGGGATACTTTTTCATCCACCTCACTGAATCTCTGCTTCTTTGTGTTTGTAAAAGCTTTATTAGTCATAGTGCCGGAAGGGAGACAAAGAGAGTCTGACTTGGAAAACTAGTAATAAGAGCATGAATCTGAGTTAAGGCATATGAATTTAATCTGTTTCTTTTGGACAATTTCAGAAAACATACAGAGATTTTGACAGTTAGTGTCGCAGATGTGTCCATAAACCAATGTTTTCTGTTGGTGTACCATCAGTGGTGCATCCAGAATGGCTGAAGGTTTAAAAGATTGTTGTGATGCTAAAGGGTTTGTGTTTATGCACATCTGCAGTTTGGAAACCTTTGTCTAATCTTCAGTTAATTGCATCTTTTCTTCAACTCCTGTTAGGTAGGCATACCATTTTCTGATCGCAGGTTTTTGTGCAACTCTGGGGCACCAGTCCTTTTTTAGGATTTCTTGTAGAAAATTAAATGGTTCTCTAGTTGGCATACAGTGTCCCTGACATATTTTCTCAACTTGTTTAACTGCTTGGACAAAACATAAAAATCCCTTTTCCCATTCTGATTATTATTGTTCTGTTTCTTTAAATGCAGTTGAGCTACACAATAAGGTCTTTTTGGCCCATCAGGGCCAGTTTGGAACAGGTTACAATAAGTAGCACGTTTGGTGAAACGGCTATAAAAGGGCAGTGGGGTTGTACTGGTCCTAGTGACTGCTATATTTTTAATTCTTCAGTTAAGAGTTTTGACTGCCTCTTCATGTTCTAATTTCCACTCCCAGGGTTTGCCTTTCCACAGGAGTAAGTATAATGGGCAGGAAATGGTAGAAAATCCAGGTCCATGTTTCCTCTAATATTCTAAATTTCCCATTAATTCCTGCAACTCCTTCCCTGATTGCAGCATTTGCAGCTCTTCTATTTTTCTAAAGGTATCTGGAGGAATCACTGCACTGCCTGCTATCCACCAAGCATCTAAAATTTATACTTCCTTACTGGGTCCCTTACATTTTCTGGGTGGAATCTCAATTTCCACTTTAGTGCTTGCCATACTATTGGTGCCACTTCCCCCACCTTCTCAGGGGAAGTTCCTCCAATCAGGATATCATCTACATATTGCTACAGTTTCACTTTTGGGGGGAATGAGACCCTCTGTAAAGTTCAGCAAGTGTGGCATGAGCAATTGTGGGTGAATGTTTATGCCGCCACGGGAGTCTGTTTAAAGGTGTATTGTATTTCTTCCCAAACGAAAGCAAATTTATCTTTAACCTCCTCTTTTAAGGGAACCATAAAGAACGTATCTTTCACACTTAGCACTGCCATCCAGGGGTGTGCAGCTGCTTGCAATGTATGTATTAAGTTTGCAGTGTTTGGTATAGCAGCCATTAGTGGGGCTGTATTAGCACTAAGGCACTGATAAGCGTTCCTCATACTAGGTGCTCTCTGGAGTTTAGAGATCTCAAAATGATACTGAACTTAGCATTGCTTAAGCATTTTTTTTGGATCTAGCTGCAAATGTCTACAGGTATTTCTCCTCCATGTGCAATAGGCTGCAACCTGAAGTCCAAAAAGGAACCGACTCCTCTGTTTTGTACCTCCCCTTGATTTCTGCAGTGGTGGGACTGAGCCCTTCCTCAAGAGGAAGAAGAACTGTTGACTGATTACTGGGGAGGAGGGTAATTAGTGCTCATCTAACTGTCCCCAGTTAGACTGAATTCATGACCAGAAAAGGGTAATGAGGAAAGGAAACTGTATGATGGAGACATGTAATAATCAGCCAGTAATAATTAAAACTAAGAGTGCTTACCACTGTATTTTGTGACAGCTTAATTTTATTTAATGAAGAAAAATGAAGTGACAGTAAAATTTCATTGGAAGTTGTGGTGCTGTAGATCTTTCCAGAATTTGGAATTTACAGCAAGTACACAGACTTAATCCATTCCTGTTACAAAGTTAAGTTTGCAATCTTACTGATCTACTTAAACTATGAATGTGCTAGGAGCAAAGAAAATGAGAATGTTATGTTAGCTAAATAACTGTTCTGTAAACTAATTGCAGCAGTCAAAAAATTAGTGATTATTCTCACTGCCTACATGAAGGAGGGAGATCGTTGTTTCCATGTTCAATGCTGCAGTTTTTTAATTTAATGCGTAGCTTTACAGTTACTCCAGATGGAGTATAATCATTGATGTGGTTTTGTGGTTACGTTTCCCTAACCTAATCTGAGATTTTTATTCTCCTTTTCCTTTTCCTGTTTGTATGAAAAATCTGATAAAATAAAAGGACCTCATGCCAGCCATCAACATATGGCAAGGAATAGCTGAATGTTATTTTTTGGGGATCAAAATCAAAAGGAATCTAAGATTTTTTAGATTGTGATAACGTTGTGTTGATCCCCCTGGTGCTGACACTGAAAGGGTGCTTTCTCCTACGCTGTAAATGCAAACAATGTTGTAAAAGCAAAATGTAGATGTACATAGGTTTTATATTGCAGCAAAAAGACACCTTCCATCTTAGTTCTTAACCATATTTCTTGATGCTACCCAAAATTATGTTGTATTTTTCTGGATGCCCTGCATGTCAAGTTTATGATTTCTATGAACCATCAGTTATGATTCCAAAATCTTTCCTGGGATGTGACTGTCAGTTGCAAATTCGACATCATGTAAACACGGTTTAGATTATTTTTCCCTAGTGAGTTTCCAGTTCTATAGCTCATTTACCCCTCATTCAGTTTTGTGACCACTCACACTGGAGATTTTGGGTAGCATTAACTATCCAAAAAAGTTTCATCTGCAAATTTGCAAATTTCAAAGCTCATTTTTTTCTCTGGATCATTAGTGGAGACATTGCATAAAATGAGTTATAACACTGATCCATTGAGTGTTTTGAAGTATTGCTACGCCTTCTCCATCCTGAAAAGGGACTGCCAGCCCTGTTTTTTGTTTCCTTATCTTTGATGAGTTTTCATGAAATGATATTTCCTCTTGTATCAATTTAGTTTCTTTAGTGACCTGTGGAATGTTTTTGAATATCATAGTGTAGTATTGTGTTCACTGGACTGCTTTTGTCCACATTATTAGTGACCCTCTTGTCAAACTCTTGAGAGGCAGGATTTCCTGTTACAGAAACACACTGGTTTTTTTCCAAGTTTTTCTCTATGTTCAGTGAGTTTACTGCTAATTGTAGGTTGACCCATCTTACCAGGAATGGAAAGTAGACTTGCTGGTTTGTAATTCTTACGATCCTTTTTAATGCCATGTTTGTGACAGGGAGTTATCTGTTATATATTTACAGATGTTATTGTAATATAATTCTGATACCTTTAAATTCTTCTACAATATTTTGTAAAGACTTACCTTAGTGTATTCGATAGCTCCCACATTATTATGCAGTAATATATATTCCCTGGGAGAAACAAAAAAGAGAAAACCAATTAAATTTA
Source organism: Egretta garzetta (assembly GCF_000687185.1). Lineage (NCBI taxonomy): Eukaryota > Metazoa > Chordata > Aves > Pelecaniformes > Ardeidae > Egretta > Egretta garzetta. The sequence continues at coordinate 696,029 of NW_009258669.1, forward strand.
GCATTGGTACGTCAGTTTGAAATGTTTGCTTGGTACTACAGATCATGACACTTTCTAGACTAAAAGTTATCTGGGGGTTGAAAACTAGCATCAGAATCACTGTACAATTTCAGTAGCTGTTAAAGAATATCTCATAGTCTTGTGCTTTTTCCATGCAAAAAGCAGCTGCAGGCACAGCAAAGTAGTCCCATTTAAACTCAATTGCCTTCTAGCGTATTCTACAATCTTTACAACTTTTACATTTCCACAGCGATACATTACTTAACAATTATCAAGTGATTTGGATTGTTTCTGTACATAATGTAACAATGGGAAGGAAACTATTTACATATAAACTCAAAAAAATTGTTGTTTTAAATGAAAAGTCAGAAAAGTGAATTCAACTTTAGCTTGTATTTGGATACAACTACATGAAGAAAATTAGTTCCCACCTAGTACTACAACAGCAGTTAGAACAGAAACTATTAGTTAAGTGAAATGATAAATGGTAACTCAGTGCGGTGCAACATTAGGCAGTGCATTGAGTGATGAACTTAAAGGAGCTTGACAATATAAGTTTTGCTTGTACATGGAATACCAGATTTCAGACTGGCAAAAATATTTTATGCTAAACTCAACAGAGTCAGCCTTCAGTATTTAAGCTGAAAGCTGGACTAGAAGTGTTGACATCTGTCTTATGTTATTGATGCCTAGTTGAAAGAAAAATTAGTAATTCATGTCACAGGGAGTACATCTTGAAGTTCCAAGCACTGGAAGTTACAATCTGTTCTGATTTTGGATGTAGGAAGCTAATCAACTTATATCATCACAGGAA
>NW_009258669.1:696915-718773 GCF_000687185.1 Egretta garzetta
TATTTGTGTTGTCTTAGAGATCAGCACTCTTAAACATGCTGTGTTTCTTTTAAACCTTCTGAAATCAATATTCTCAGTGAAGCTCCCAGCACTATATGGAAAACAGAATTCAGTTTTATGTACTAAGGACTGTCTGACACTGCTATTCTGAATTGTATCTTTAAAGCTCAACCTGGAAGTAGCTGGGGAAGAGCTATGCAACCACTTCAAAGTAACTTGGGAAATTCTTGTGACTGTATGGGCTTTTAATTTCCTTTGGCCAGTTTTAGCAATCTGACTATGTTTCAATATGGAATCTATGGTTCTCCAAGTAAATTTCTCCAGTTCACATAGCTGCATGTCTGAGCTGATAATTTAGAACTTCCAGCTGCATTCTTAGGTTTTGGTAATGGCTTATTCAGATTTGTTGGAGATAACATTGAAAAACTACTGTATCACGAACTGTTGAATGGCAGCTTTTTCCAACCCTTGGACTGCTTTTGTGTCCTGGTGCCTGCCACTAAAGTCAGAGAATGTTTAGGTATTTCCGAGGGTTTGATTTTACCATTATTAACTAAGAATACTTCCTACATAAGTGTATGCAATTTTAAAACTGAGAAAACTGAAGTAAATTTGAAATGAAAGCTGTTCTCATTCTGATAGCTTGTCATCTTGTCAGACCACTCTGATGAGATGTAATAGCATGAAAAAAATACATCAAGATTTGAATGTATGACAATACAAAGAACCCTTTAAGCTATACATTAGGTATTTTTATGTTTTACTGTGCTTTTTCAGTATGCCACCCTTTTCAATTCTACTGGAGATGACTGAGTAGAAATACACCTGTCAGGATTATTTAACCTCTTGACTGTAATACACATGGCGTATTAATCATAAGCTAGATCCTAAGTTATAACTCCAAATGCTTAGCAAAACAGGGATAACAGGGATGAAATTGCTTTTAATGTCTCACTGAATTCAGTCTGCTGGAGTTATTCTGTCACAGGTTAGTCTGCTGGCAATGCTTATGATGTTTAGGTTAGTAAGGCGTAGTTAACTCTGAACCCTCATCTTCATACATATCAGTTATCTACTTCCTATCACCCTCTGCCCCGATCTTATTACATCAACTCCATTTACCCAGGCTGCAGGAACATTACAGAAAATTATGACATATTAGTCATAAATAGATATAAATATCTGTGGTGAATCTTCAACCTCCAAATGACCTGTTAAGTAAGAGTTTTGCCTTTACCTGATAGCATAGTTTATGACAACAAGGAGTTACCAAAACTGGGATCAGCCCTAGACCAAAATTCCTAAACTTTGCCTTGCATATTTTGGAAGTATATAACTTCATACATACCTACCATACACTTTCTTCCTCATTTTTCTTCTCCTGTTTCAGTGCTCTTTCTCTTGCTCAGAAAGAGGCTTTACTAAATGCCTGCTGTCGTGGTTTAACCCGGCTGGCAACTCAGCACCATGCAGCCGCTCGCTCACTCCCCCTCCCTCAGTGGGATGGGGGAGAGAATTGGGTAGAAAACAAAAGGTTAGAGCCGAGGGCTGAGATACAGGCAGTTTAATAAGAGAAAATAATAATAATAGTAATAATGAGAATGATAACAGAATATACAGAATATACAAAATGAATGATGCACAATGCAATTGCTCACCACCTGCCGACCAATGCCCAGCCTGTCCCGAGCCGCGAGCAGTCCCCGAGCCGCGAGCAGTCTCCCCGCAACCGACTGACCGACCGAACTAACTAACCCTCCCGAGCATGACGTTATATGGTATGGAATAGCCCTTTGGACAGTCTGGGTTAGCTGTGCTAGCTGTGCTGTACTCCCAGCTTGTTATGCACCTGGCCGAGCAGGAGAAGCTCAAAAAGTCCTTGAGTAGTCTGAGCACTACTTGGCAACAGCTGAAAACATCAGTGTGTTATCAACATTCTTCTGGTACTAAATCCAAAACACAGCACTATGCTAGCTACTATGAAGAAAATTAGCTCTATCCCAGCTGAAACCAGGACACCTGCCTAGATACTGTTCTAGTCCCTTACTTTGACCCTATGAATATAGTGGATATTCAGGACAGAAACTGAAGTGGGGCAGAAGAGCCCTTTGGAATCACTTTGGCTGTCCTAAACTTACTATTTATACATGAAAGATGGGCAAAAGATGGCCTTCCAAGATCCTTTCCTAGCTGGAGAAAAACATGGATTTAAATGCTATCCCATTCTCCCCCAGTTCCTTCAGAGGAGTCCTAGAACCTAGGATAGCTCAGTAATATTTTTACTGTTGAATGGCAAAGCTGAAGAACACTGTGCTGCTAAATAGAACAAATGGTAACAACTTTTAAAAAATTATTTTCTAGTGGCACAAAGTCTTTAGAGTTTGAATTCCAATTAACATGAGGTAGAACTTTGCTCAATGGATATGTCCGTATTGCACATTGTATTACACCATGAAGATCCTTGAGCTACTTAAAAATGAGTTAAGGATAAGAAACAATGAGGCCACATTATGTGAACCTTTATCTAGACTAATTTTATCCATTGATGGACCTTTATCTAAACTAATTTTATCTGCTGAGAAACTAACTGCCAGTTACCTGCATGTGGATGAAAACGCCTTCAGACAGGTACTGTGCTGTGAAGAAACAGGCTAATGAAGAGGATTGGGTCTTCTGTGCCATTTAATCTAAACTGATAAACCTGAACTTTTGAATGCTCAGAATTTAACCAGTCTCACAAGGGTTGTACAATACTGATTGCCATGGAGTCAGAAAAATAATCCTTTTTGTGTCTGTTCTCACCTTGAGAAACATTTCTCACTCACTTAAAATTATTCTTTGGTGGCAGGAATGACATTCGCTCAGTTAATGTAAACATATAACTCCCACTCCTGTGGCTTGAAAAATGAATATGAAGGCTCAGTTATTATGACTCTGTACCATGGCGGACATTTTTATTGAATGCATTTAACCCTGCAGGCTGTTATCTTTTCTTTAAAGTCACAGTAAAAGCCTCTAATTAAACAGACATACAGTAGATTTTATAGGGTTTTATTTTATTAGTGTGTTCTAGGATATTTTATTAACTTTTGTCATCTGTGGTGATAGTCATATTTTCTTGGAGTAGAAAAGGTGTTGTTGGCTACAGTCAAGATCCTTTTGTATTAATTATATATATCTCTTTTCTTCCCCTTGTTCATCTAGTGAGTGTATGTGGGTTTTTTCCCTTGTATGTATTTTGGAAAAGAAATAGTAATATTTGTCATCTATGGACTAGTTCTGTGAACTATTTGGGTCAGTGAATAACCTAGTTATGTTTTTAAAATAGGTATGCTTCTTCCTAAATCAGATAGAAAGTTAACAATGGTTTATCTTATTTTTAGGAACTGTTGGAGGAAGTGGCTTCCAGTATCAAAGCAGTTCTTATGAGCCTTTGCAGCATAACATTTGAATAAGGGCAGTATTGGATAATGAGTCTGGAAGGAGGGAGGTTTCTCCAGATTGAATTATACCAGTTAGGCATAATCTTAGTCTGGAGTAGCATGAATCATCACATCCAGAAGAAAGCTGACCTGTAGTTACAGTGGAAATGTAGGTTTGTTAGGAGTGTATTACCTTTCTATGTTAGATAAACATTTTATGTTTGGTGTAGAACTATTACTTCTCTGAACGTACCTTCAAAATCTGTCCCATAGTTTCTAGTATTTCACCTGTAAACCCCTTTATAAATAAAAGCTTTTCTATATACTTAGGTTTTATAAACCAGGAGACTGATCCTGTCAGAAGATTCTTTGCACTGCCTATTTATTCCTGTTCATGTTCTCTGGGTCTGTCGATCCCTTGATATTTTGTTCACATAGATTATATTCTTTTCTGAGTTTGTCTAATTTTTCATTCCTGTGTCCAAAATGAACTTGGCAGCAGGCACAAGTATGCTTTGAATAATAAAAATAGCTGAAAAATCCCTCCCACACCAAAGGGGAAGACAGTAAAATGCTTAAACAATAATATTTGAGATTTGAGAGAAGACAACGAGTCGTATTTCAGAAAAAACACCCTGCAGAACATTTGTTTTAAAAGTGGGGATGGGTATGTGACTTTTGTTTATCAGCTTTCCATGTTGAAACAACAGACTTAGGACACTTACATATATACATGGCCTTTCAAAATAATTTGATCTGAAGTTTAAAGTTAAGATGTTTATGGCTTTTGAATCATCTGGTGTTAAATTAAAAACCAGTAGCATACCATATTTTATGTACTGTTACAAAACATGACATAGAACTCAAAATACAGGAAGTTCTTTGCTGCAAAGTTCATTTGAATTTTTTTTTTACATCAGTGGTACTGTTGTTGCATAACTCACAGTCCCTATTTACTTAATGAATTAACACTGTGTATTCTCTGGGAATATATTTTTATTTCCTTAAATCATCAGGCATCTGTACATGCTCACTGGATGATTTTTGTGAACTATTCTTGATAATTAGCTTGTACATAAGCTGTTATCTGCAATATTTTAATACACCAAAATTCAGATACCAGGTACTTTTATGGGCAAAAATACTGTTACATATCACTTTAATATGTATTAGCAAGGAGATTTTGAATGTAACTTTTCTGTTCATATATGTACATTATGCTCTGAATGTCTGAACATACTGGTTAATGTAAGATTTCTAGAAAATTCAGGCATGAGTCTGAAATGTATTTTCTGTTAATATACTTTATTATTTGATTAGCATTTCTGATTTGATAACACTCGCTGGGACCTCTCAATAACAGGAAGTCATGTTCTGATGTAAAATAGTGCCAATTCAGCAAAGAACTTGAATCTATTTTTAATTATAAACTTTTAATTCACCCTTAATCAGAAAATACATCATGGCTTCTTGAGTTTTCGCTTAAATCAGATCAGACAAGACCTAATACATGCCTCTCTTATGCACAACAACCATATAATCTTCATGGTCTACAGCGCTTGCATGCCTAAAATTTAGTACAGATTATTTTAAAGGACTTTTTTGGATGTAACTTTTCTTTGCTCTAATGTTGGAACAACAACATTATCAGTTGTTATTTTTGTATTTTACTTTTCAGTTTTATATGTTTTCCTATTCTGGATATAGAGATATGTCATTTTCCTGTAGGAGTTTGACTTTTCCCCACATATGCTAGCGGTAATATTTCCCTTTGGGTTCTGTAGAAGACCCAGTTGATCTTGTTTTCTCAGGTGAATACTTAGCTGTTAAGTAAAACTTGTATCACCATGCTCTGGGTATGGGATTCATGATTTAGAATCAGAGGTCTGTTGTAGGAAGCTACACTTATGAAGGGTTGAATTAGTTCTACTCCTGCCCTTCTGTTTTCTTAGAATAGCTCCACCAACTTTCTAAACTGTGTTAGAAAGCTCCTTGTCCTCTCCAGGAAAGCAGAAACTGTGGATGCCAAGGTCTGCTCTATCCCCTTTCCACCATACATACCTTGGTCTACAGCCAACAGCAGTGAATTATGCTGCAATGCAAATGTGTTCTAGGTTGTTTGTTTTTTTTTTTTTTTTAATTGTAAGTATGTTTTTACAGAATCTCAGAATTGTTTATGTCTACACTCATTGTATTGGTCCTCTAAAGAAGTGTCCCTTTTGTCATTTCCTAATTCAACATTACTTGCAAAATGTGTACTTAGTGTAATAACTCCAGTTGTTTCATAATAGGGAAATTAGAAATTAGATTCATATCACATATGATTTGACAATGGAAAGTCAAAGCAAAGAAGCAAATCGCGCACCATGTATTTCCCAGGTAAAAAATACAGCATATCAGGATGGGACTGATGTAAAATAGATAATGCTACCCCTTGAATAGATCTCCTGCACATGAAAAGAATGGCAACTGTAGAATACAATTAATTTTCAGTCTTACTTGGAATAGGAAATAATCTTTTTTTTGGCTATGCTGCCTTTATGTTGCAGTTCTTTATAATAAAGATGACCATTTAGAGTCCTGAGAACTGACACCCAGGCAGCTACATAAGCATCACTGCAGGATTCCTGACAGACTGTGTGAATGAGTTCTTGGACAAGCTCCATGGTACCTGGGCTAGTGATGTAAAACAGTTAGAACAGTCCTGCTATCCCCAGAGCTTTTTGCAGCAGGGGCTAAAATTAATTCCACATTGTGACTGTATCCTAGATTTCATTTATAGGAAAGCCCACGCTAAATGTTTCTGCTATGGCCACTCTGTCACATGCAATCACTGTTCTTTTAAAAATGTGAGTCAGTGGGCAGTAAAATCAAGAAATGACCAGGAGGCCAAGGATGTTATTCAGTCCGCATGACTTCTGTGAGTCAACAGATACTGGCTGTTTTTGCCATAAATGTTGCTTGAAGGGAAATTTATTCATATGTAAATCCCAGATCACAATGTGTAATTAATAAAATGTTCCTGAAGGAGCTAGTACTGGTGTTCTTCAGATGTTTTCATGAGTTCCAAAAGCTTAAATATTCCACAACAAAGACAGGCTACTTATCAGTTACAGTAATTTTCTGCAGGTCAGTATGGATCTTTCTAGCCTCTGGAGAAACCACTATCTGTGTTTTCTTTTAAACCACATTTTCTGCAACTTCCTTCTGTGTGTTTGTTGGTGACATTAGCTGAATGTTTTCTTCCCTGTAGCAAAGTGACCTTGCAATGCTGGGAAAAACTGCTTGAACTCACACCACTTTATAACGCATCAGCAGAGCAGTTGAACTTTGTACTAACAGTAAACTTCCACTGGTGAAAAAGCAGCCGTCTATCAAGGCAGTGAGCACCTCACTCCTGGACCCCTCGCTTCAGTTCTTTCCTGTGACCAAGACCCAGGAAAGTAATATGAGACCTGAATGTAATCTAATTTGATTAAATCTGATGAGAGCCAAATTAATCAGGCTGTTCTAATTTGAGCCAATATCTTACTTCCTTTGACAATGCTTCAAATGGCTGTTGCTAACACACAAGACTAATGTTGGAAGTGTAGAACTCCGGAGTGGATGAATTAGAGCTCAGACAAAAGGAAGACACAATTTGATAAGTTTGTCAAAACCAAAAAGAACAAAAGAGAAGCCAGGATGTCTTTGTAATGCTATGAAGACATTCTGTAAGAAAGCTGAAGATCTCAGGTCTTTCAAATAGGCTGCAATTAGAGACGTTTCTTTTAACTTTGCAGCATCTGTGGCAGAAATTCCTGCCAAGTTTTCCGATAAAGATTAGCTTTAGCTAGAGCACAGGGCCAACTCTGACTATTGACTGGTGGACTGTTCCTCAGTTATTATAGAGAGAGAGAGCTGTATATTCTTCATCTTTCAGTTTAAGTTTCAGATAAACTAGCCCTTGATATCTTAACAGATAATCAGCTCTTTGTTCTGAGACACCTGTTTCATGATAATTTTTGATAAATATTTCACAGAATTTATCATAAAAAGCAACCTGATTTAAAACATTTAACAAGCCTGTAGGAGCCGGTGGGTTGACTCAATCTCTCCATCAAGGCAATGCTATTTAGAATGTGTCTGTAATAGAAAAGAAAGCTCTGTATGCATTGTACGTAGGTGCATTCCCAAACTTTTTAATTATACATATTTTTAGCATGCATTTTTCCTGGCACTGTTATTGATCTGAGATGACCTGTAAACAGATAAACTGAAAGATTAGCTCTAAGTAGTACAAAACTGAATGCAACATTTCCCTGGGGTGTTCAGTGTGCTAAATGGAAAGGCCTGGTTCTAGTGCAGTTTGGTTTTATTGCTACAGTGGTAGATAGTTTGACTGGGAAAATACAGAGACAACATGTCTGTTTTTCAATGACTACATAATGTAGAGACTTTGTGACCTTTAGCATTTTCTTCGTCCACATTATAATCAGCTCAGAATGCATACACTGTAAGTCATTTAGCAGCTAGAAACTGTTCAGGAACTTTCATAACTTGCAGAATGTTCTTGAAATTTTAGAGAGCCATATAACTGCCACATGCTGTTGTGTCATAATACCTGAGGAAATATCTCAAATCCAGTACAAAACTTCAGTATCAAATATGTGAGAAGGTTGGGATTAATATTTCAATATTTGTGTTTGCCCCAGCCATATTGCTTTTTATTATACTCTAGGACAAAATCAATTATTAAAATACTTTAAGATGAAGTTTGCATGCAGTCCTATTATCAATGATTCTGTATCATTTTTATTATGGTTATTATTAGGATGAGAGTTTATCACGGAATATTGCTTTGTGCTCTGTATTCTTATGGTTACAAAAAGTGTTAGTAGTACATTAGTTAGTAGCCAGTGATATCCAGCATATCATCTTAGGGACTTTCCTAGATATTTATCAGAATCTTTTGACTAGAAAGCACATCTCTTTGAGATTGCCATAAAGAGATCAATGAAGAGACACAGATCTTTCTTAACATAAGGTGAGTTACAGTTTTGGCAGAATGAAATTTAGTCAGCAGCAATGAACACTTTCTAGTTTTACAAGCAGATGCCAGGAATCTTTTGCAGCCCTCAGCAATTAATTCTGTTAACCCAAAGAATGCTTTTCTTAGTTGCATGATCAGTGTCACATGTGCATGGGATGAGCGGAATCTACAGTCTCCTCACTGTATCACCAGTAGTTGATATTCTTTAGATGGCATGAATCTCTGATAAAACAAGTACAGAGAAGACACACTACAGAAAATTCAGGGAGAAATGCTTCTAGCAGATGTTTTACACATCAGTTCTTTATTTCTGTGAATTTGGGAATTATTCTCTACCAAAAGGCAAGCATTAAATTGAATGCAGTACCTACAGAGTGAAGCTTCAGATTGAATCACACCAACACTCTCAGATGGCTTTCTGAAGTTTTCGTCCAAAACTATTTTTCCTGTCTCTGATGTCTGCTGTTCTACACCGACTCCAATTGGTTCTCCTGCCCTTTGCCTTTCCATTGGTATCCTAAAATAACCTCTCCAAAAGGATTTAACCTAATAATGTTAAATAAGGTTAGGTTCAACCTAATAAGGGAAACCAACGAAATATCAACAAAAACTTGTAGAAATAAGGTGATTCTTAAGGCTTTCATGCTGCCCACCTCTTTGAATATTCAGTCTCTTTTTTCTTAATGCCCTGTCTTCTCTAACTAGGTTAGGTATGCTTTAGATCATGGACTGTATCATATTCTCTGTGAGTTTTTAAACAGGCTGAAGACTTTTTGCTAGTATCCTCCAGCAGCACAAACACCTACAAGCACTTATGGCCTATTAACAAGGATTAGCAGTTTTATAAATTTCTTACATTTTTCTCCACCTGTCTGAACTTTTTTTGTGACATGGTTTATGATCAGGCAAACGCACAGCTCAGTCTATGCTTCAAAACAGCCAGATTTTACAAAATAGAAGGAAAGTGTCTGAGTGAAAAGTCAGTATTAACATGCAAAAGAAGCTTTGTGAAATGTTATGAAATGAGTTGAACCATTACACTTACTTTTAACAAATACAATTTCCCAACCCTATCATTAAAACTAGCTTCACTGTAAATTGTGTATTTTCTCCAGATTGATTTATAATGCATTAATCCACCAAGATTCTGAATGCAACAGAGCATGCTTGATTTAAACTCGTTAACAGAGCTCCTTTGACAAGACCTACACTTTCAGGAATCCTGAATGAAAGCTACTTGAACTATAAGGCTAACTCAGAAAACAGTGTAGTAAACCCGTTCACTCTAACCCTTTTATTACCTTTGAACTTCACCTTTATATGCAAAGACATTAAAGACATATTTAAGGCTACTAAATGGGTGCAAATATTACAGTGATGGCAAGCAGTGATTGCTGCCATAGACAAATAAATGGTTTTGCTATGCTTGAATGACTATGGCTTCTATTCAACAAACAAAATAATTGTTTGATATTGGAGTTTATTTCCATAAAAAGATGATGTATAAAGAAAAAACCTGATTTTGACCACTACAACTAACATCTTACTCTCATGTACAGAGAAGACAGGAATGAGAAAGTCAGGATGTTTTAAAAGAAGAAAACTTTTTTTACTCAGAAATATCAAGAATAACAAGGCTAGTTTACCCTACTCCTGCTACAGTATTCATTCTAGGCATTTTTTTCAATCCATACTGGCAGAAACAATGATGTTGAGTCTTTAACAAAGACATATTTCCCCCAAGTTGATTAGTTGTTATATTAATAAAAACAATATTAGCAGCCCCTCCCCACCCACTTCAGGTTTTCTCTCTAAGATGTTTGAGCTATTATACCCACGGCAGTTCTCCATTTGTCCACAGAACCTCAATCAAAACCAAAGGAAAACCATTTAGGTTTTTTCCCCTATACCTTAAGAAAGGGAAAATATAAATCTGTTTTTAAGTAGTTGGTCACCTTTGAACATTTTCTGCTTGCTGAAAGATCTTAGCTAATACTTATTTAATTTTTATGGTGAGCACTGTGATAAATTTAGCCCTTCCTATTTGTAACAATAGTGGTGTTTTAAAAATCGCCATTGTAAGTACGAAATACTTCACTACACTTACTGAAGAAGAAATGTCGTCCATTAACTGCTAAAAATGTTTTTGTACAGATCTTTTAAAAATCTTTTCCAGGAATGTCATCTTCACTGACTCAAGGAACAGAGTTAAAATATTATTTACATATTATTCAAACATGATTCAAGCTAGACAGATAGCTTAGATCTCTCTTCCCTGAAGATACAAAAAGAGTCAGTTAATAGTCTCAAGCTCTGCAAGGCACTTTGAGGAAATTGGAATATAAGGTTGTTAAAACAGAAGCAACTGCCTCCTGCTTTCAGGGAGCCATTCAGGGAGCCACGCGCACACCACCCAAGACCTGAACTGCTAGGACCAGAGTCCTTTCACAGCAGGCAGCTCCACGGAGCTGACAGGTGCCCTTTTTCAACTCCTCGCTCACACATGCACTCACTCTCAGACACTTTCTCTCCCCTCAGGCTTGACCCTTGATTTCGCTGAAGCAGAATCTCCAAAATGATGTGTGCCAAATGAAATTATTGAGAGGTACAGCAGTAAAAAAACAGCTTGAGTTGTGTGCCTCTGGAGAGGGACCCTAAACAAATAAATCCCTGGGCAATTATACACTTACAATTTAAGCTCACCTCCCCTCACGCAACTGTTAAGTCCAATAGTGACATTTAGGTCTGGGATCTTCTTGTTCCTTATAGGATCCTTTCTCTATCTCCAGGCTGGACATTCCTTTTCTTAATGGATGAAGCTTCTGCTGACAGCTGTGGCTACCTTATCTTTCTGGTTTGCACTGGTTTCAGGACCTTCTGTCATGTAGCTAAGTAGAAGTTTGGGATACAGTCAGCATATCTAGGTGAAAGCTCACAGCTTGTGGCCTAAGGCGTTAGCAAGACTTGCTACTAATGCTATGTATTGGATTCTGTTTGAGTCAGAAAGTAGCTTCAACAAGGTCATCAGGGGGAAGTTCCCGGTCTGAAGTTTTTAATCTCAGCAATTTCTTGACAGCAAGGTGAAGTTTTCAAGGTTTCTTCCTCTTCAGAGTCCCTTTACCTGCGTTAAAGAAAACTCACCCCCCAAAAAAACCCCAACTTCATATAATTTTAAAGTTCCAAACTGTCATTTAATCTTTGTGAATGCTTGGCCACATAACGAAGAACGTTTTCATTCCATTTGTGGTCAAACTATTCCCCCTCCTTCAGTTTTCCAAATCTTTGTTTCTTCACTGTCTTTGGAACAGTAGAAAAATCGAAGAACCACTTTTGCTGTGGGATTGAGTGGTTCTGAACAGATTATTCTACTCATGTGCAAATATCATGTTACAATACCTCTTCCAGTGTGATTTGAACAGTTGATACCAATTACAGAATTTTTTGTCACAGTCATTTGAAGTGTAAGTTTTAAACTAGAAAAACAGAATGTGGCTTTATAAATATAATTCAGACTACTCACTTCAACCAAATGAAGTCTGCTAGAATAATGAGTGAATAATTCATGATTATGAGTAATAATTAAATAAAATTTCATTAAGTTGGAATTGTACAAATAAAGCCAGGAATGTTTTGAATTATATTTATGAGGTAAATATTTAATAGAGAAAAACAACTCTTGAGGTGGTGCTTCTATTCTTTCTTTACCCTTTTATCTTTTCCTTCTGCTTTGTAAATAACATCAATGCAGACAAACCTAAAAATTGCAAATTAAAAGATGTTGATACTCTTAAACAAGAAGGAGGCCAAAAAAAGTATATTTAGTTTTGACATAAACATTATTTTCCTTCTCTATAGATTATATATTTCTTAGCATAAGTGATATGGGAGATGAATGAAGCTTTTCATAGTAATTGCGAGTATTCAAGTCAGCATGTTTTGAATTTCTGACATATTCCAGATCTTTTCAGTCTTGACTTGAATAATTCTACAAATCAGCAACTCTGTAATGGCCAAGAGAGACAATTTTTGAGTGAAAATGCTGCCAACTGAAGAGACACTAAAATGCACAATCTACAATATTACCATTTTTTGGTCAAGAACTAAGAATGGATGTAAAACTGATTTTAAGGTAATCTGAGCACCTTTAACCTTTATTCTTTCTTAACTTGTAGTACCCATCAGGTCTTACAAAGAGACACTTATCCAAAACAAGTCTTTGCAATATAGAGTCTGTTTTACTTTCTACACTTCATGCATGACGTGTACGTATTTGCAGTGGTCATGCACCTTTACACTGAAAATGCACAATGGTAAAAACATTTTTGACAGAACAATTATTTTTTGTTACAGTAGCCTATTCACCAAACACAAGATATTTTGCAGATATTAATATTTTTCTGCTATTTTTTCAAACTTGTTTGGGTGAAGCATGAAAGGGATAAATATGGGGCAATCAGGATCCTCAGTACTCAATCTGAATTGTGGTTTGCTTGATGTAGGGCAGCATAGCTTCTGTCTGGCCTTCAGATCCCCCTTACATGGAAATATGGACAAGAGGGGAGAAAGGAGAAATGCTGATTTATATGTATCCCCCTTCATATGACATTGTGACCTGTAACTTAACTGTCCCACTGAGTAGGTATGGGCAAGTAAATGCTTCTCTTTCTACCTTCTCAGAGTGAAAAACTCCCTTCTCATTTAGAAAATAAAATACATTTTTTTTTTTTGCAAGATTGTGAAAAATTATTTACCTTTCATCTGATTTTGAGGAAAGGTAAAGGTAAAATTTGTCATTGCCAGACTAGTTCTCCATTAGTAGTCTAAGAACACCATGTAGCTATGATCTGAGATGATTCTTTTTGCTACTTACCTTCCACATTTCTCAATGGCAAAAATATCTGGAGAACATTTCCATGACATGATCAGCTCTGATACTTCTATCTTCTGAACAGTCTTTAGGTCTTTAGTTATGCACTTCCAATGAAAGAATAGTTTGAGTTGGTTAGTTTCTCATACACCTACAGTAAGTTATTTATATTGGATGTGTTTACAGCAAATGGGATATTGAGAATACTGTTAATAATGAATGGAACCATCAGTTTCAGCAGCACTGTAGTAAGTTCTACAAAAAAAAAAAAAAGAATATACTTTTGTATTTTCACAGAATCAGCCTTAAAGTAGATTTTGCTAATCTAACATAAGGGTTTTCCTTTTCTTCTTGCAGGCTAATGTCAAACATATAACCAAATGTTGAATCAAAATTCATCTGCCAGTATTCTCCAGGCTGAGCAATGTTGGTGTATTATAAAGAAGTACCATGACCACTTTAAGCTATTACACATCACCACTACCTTCATGGCAGGTTGAAATTTTTTTTATGGACCTCTCTACTATGCTTTGACCCATTGCTGACAGCACCACAAATAAAACTGTCTACCACTGACAGTGCTAGGATAAAATTTTATTGAAAACCTGCCACAAGTAGGAGGTGAGTCAGTTATAGAACTTAATATAAACACTGGACCACCTGGTTTACCTGTTCATCATCTCTCATATTTACTAAAAATTTTGGTATGGTTAGAGTTCTGTTCTCCCTACCTACACTTTATTATTCTGACTGCTCCCTCAGTGCTATTCTGGGAATTTTTCCAAACTTCTATCATCTGTGCATCTTTGTACATTGTGAGAAAAAGGAGATGCTCTCTAATAGAGCAACAGTGCACAGCCCAAGAGAGATTTATACCCTGACAAACAAGTTTTTATCAGCTCAATTTGCCTTTGTTGTTTAGGATTGTGATTAAGAGAGAAAGCCTGACTCAGTAAAAAATTGCAGTTGCTTCAACTCAGAAAAGCCATCAGCAGAGCTGCCTCAGCCATGTGTTGATTTCGGAGTATCAGCACCAGCCATGAACATACTACCACCTTGACTTTTTCAAGCAACTGGATAGTCTATAGTCTTCCATTATACCAGGAGGTGCACTATCAGAAAGTTGCAGTTATGGTAAAGCCTGCTAAAGGAACAACAGAATATTCAGGGGGAAGTTGTCAAAACTTTTCACAGTGCTATTTCAGAAAGTCAAGAAAAAATTTTGATCAGCCTACTCTGTCAACTTCTGAGGATATATCAGGACCTTTCAAGGATAATTATTGCTATTCATAAATGTTATTAGTGTTCCTATTCTTAATCTATCCCTCTATTGTATGTAATGCAGATTTTCCTCTTGCTCTTCCAGTATTTCTTGAAGGGAGAGAGATATAAGTCTGAATTATGTCTGAAAGCTAATATTTGTATCCTCATAACATGGGTATTGTCACATTTCCATTTTCCCCCAGCTATATTGGGTCTTCCACTTTCTGCAACCCCTTTATCACAGCATAGCTGATGACAAAATTCCACTGCATAGCACCAGATAACTTTCATTTTATGTTTCATCAGAATCTCACAATAGCATATTTTGGCTAGAAATTCTACTGTCTCTCTGCATTATTCTCTCACTGATTAGACATGAACTGGACCCTTACAGAATCATAGAATCATAGAATTGTTTAGGTAGGAAAAGACCTTTAAGATCATCAAGTCCATCCATTAACCTAACACTGCCATCCCACCACTAAACCATGTCCCTAAGCATCTTGTGTACCCGTCTTTTAAATACCTCCAGGGATGGGGACTTGACCACTTCCCTGGGCAGCCCATTCCAGTGCCTGAAAACCCTTTCATTGAAAAAATTTTTCCTAATGTCCAACCTAAACCTGCCCTGGCACAACTTCAGACCATTTTCCCTCATCCCATCGCCTGTTACGGGGGAGAAGAGGCCGATACACACTACTACAGAGACTACTACAGTCTCCTTTCAGGTAGTTGTAGAGGGTGGTAAGGTCTCCCCCCAGACTCCTTTTTTCCAGGCTAAACAACCCCAGTTCCCTCAGCCGCTCCTCAGAAGACTTGTGCTCCAGACCCCTCACCAGCTTTGTGGCTCTCGTCTGGACATGTTCCAGCAACGCAACATCTTTCCTGTAGTGAGGGGCCCAAAATTGAATACAGTATTAGAGGGACGGCTTCAGCAGTTCTGAGTACAGGGGCACGATCACTTCCCTACTCCTGCTGGCCACACTATTCCTGATACAAGCCAGGATGCTGTTGGCCTTCTTGGCCACCTGGGCACACTGCTGGCTCATATTCACCTGGCTGTCAACCAGCACCCCCAAGTCCTTTTCTGCCAGGCAGCTTTCCAGCCACTCTTCCCCAAGCCTGTAGTGTTGCGTGCGGTTGTTGTGGCCCAAGAAGACAGCTTCCCAAAGAAGCACTTGAGAATAAAAACAGAGAAAAGGTCAAAGTTCCAGAAATCACATTTAACAAATGATACAATGAAAACTTCTCAGCTACATAGATTTATATGAGCTTAAACAGACTAAAGACACTGTGGGGGTTTTTTAGAACATTACTTTGATGCTAAAGTTTCGTCACAATTTTAATTTGTTTATGAGCACTAAATTAGTTACATTAGTAAATTCAGAATATGGAAACCAGTAGTCATGGGAGTTTATATCTTGAATATTAAGGTGTCCCTTTTTTTAACAAAGCTCCAGGTGACACCATTAAAACATTTTTCTTTATTGTCTAGAGAACAAGATAGTAAATTAATAAAATGATGAAAGTAACTTCATGAAAACAATGATCTCTAGGTTGAGTCCAGATTTTAAAGTGTGAAAATCATTGCCACTTGAAAAAGATCTTTCAACTCAGGCATCCATATCTTGTACAATTGCTCTGGCAGAATCTGTACACACCCTGAAATCTGAGGCAAATGCCATAGAATGAAAAAATGTAGTTAATGTAAGTTATCCACAGCCAGAAAGGTGAAAGTTTCCCTTTTAAAGTTGTTTTACACAGTTAGTGCTTTCTGACAGTAGTCCAGAAAGCACAGAAATAACTGGGAGGACTGTGGGGGGCGGAAATGGGAAAGCAAAAACATAAAAAGTTTATGTCACACAAAAAGTCAACACATTTTACAATAGCACCCTTTTGCTATAGTTGCTTAGGAATTCAGGAAGAATCCTTTGGTTTATATTTCACTGATCTAACTGCCAACAAAAGATATATGGGGGTTAGTTTTTACTTCAAGGATTTTGTAGCCCTATTTCTCAGAATTTCAGTGAGTAACACATCAGAACAACATGAAAGATAGTTCCTGATATGTTCTCTATGAAATTGTTTTGAATTTTCTGATGAGGACAGATGGGTGGTTTACCTTAACAAAGTGCCCACACAAGCTGTATTTACTATCTACAATACAATTGCTATGTATACAGAGAAAGGCACTCATGGGGCATCTCATGGGAAACACAGATGACTAGCAATAGTAAACCCATAGCAACATAGAGATGTCTACCAACAACTTCTATTAAAGTGGTGTCACCAACGAGCACCAATGACATCAACAAATGTCACTATAGAATATACTGTTGTATTACTATTTTCATATTTAGTCCTCTGCTCTCATAGAAAAAACATTATAGTAGCTTTCCTGAAGACCTGTGGTTTTGTTAACTGTACAAAGTACTATTTAGTCATAGCCCTAATAACAGAGAAGGGAAATTGTATCAATAAAAAAAAGTGTGCCAAAGACAGAGCTTTTATATGCAGCTGTACAACAAGAAATCTAACAGCATCACCAGTGTTAAGTGATGACAGGAAGAAAACCGGACAAATAAAAATACAGAGGGAAAACTATCCTCGTTAGAGTCACAGCTTTCAAAAAAAATGGTGAAAACTACTGCATAAATGGCTACCTAGGCCAGAATAAAAATGATCCTTATCAAGTGCTTAACAGAATGTATTAAGTCTTCAATATAAAGTAAGTACATATCACACAGAAACACAGAATCACAGAATGGCAAGGGTAGGAAGGGACCTCAGGAGATCATCTAGTATATATAATATAATATAATATAATATAATATAATATAATATAATATAAGCTTATGGCTCTAACAGATGTATCTGCACCACTGTACAATATTTGGGCAATCGTATTATCTCATGTCTCTTTGCCATGGCACATGACAATATATGGGACATTTCTGGCATGACAGCTAAAGAGTTCCTGGATGATACAAGAGAGATACTTTGGCTGAAGGACGTATGTCCTTCACCACCCACTTGTACAGATCACTCAGTTCTATTTCTCAGTACTACCTTCCTTTTATACGCTCACTATGGTATCACTGAAAGCAAGGTTATTGTGGATCAGTATACGTGCGATATCACCACAGATATATTTAGGTCTTGAATATTATATCAGAGAGCAAAGGTCATATCTAGAACTATCAAAAATAAGTTTACCTTGACAGGAAAGCTGGACATGCAAGATAGACTAAAGTAATTTGCAGCACAGAAAAGATTAGTCCTATCTTTTTAGGTATCATGCTATTTTGTTTTACCTTGCTTGCTACATGAACAGTTGTTATCAGAAGACAGTGGGATGTCACAAAATATCTTGAATGTGTCTTCCAGCTCGTGGGAGTGAGTACCCTGGGGATAACTCATCGGGCCATTAAAGACTGAGGCAAAGAAGGCATTAAGTATCTCAGCCTTTTCCTCATCCTTAGTGGCAATGTTTCCCCTTGCAGGTTCTCCATGGCTCTCTTTCTGCTGTTAACATATTTATAAAAACTTTTCTTATTATCCCTTAAAACAGTGGCCAGGTTGAGTTGTAGTTGGGCTTTTGCCTTTCTAATTTCCTCTCTGCATGACCTGACAAGATCCCTGTACTCTTCTTGGGTTGCCTGCCCCTTCTTCCAGAGCTAGTAAGCTCTCCTTTTTTTCCTGAGTCACAGTAGAAGACCTCTGTCCAGCCAGGCCGGTTGTCTTCCCCAACGATTTGTCTTACGGCACATGGGGACAGCCTGCTCCTGTGCCTTTAAGACTCATTCCTTGAAAAATACCCAGCCTTCCTGGACCCCTTTGCCCTTCAGGACTGTGTCTCAAGGCGCTCTCCCAACCACTGTTCTGAATAAGCTGAAGTCTGCCCTCTGGAAGTCCATGGTGGCGGTCTTGCTGACCCCCTTCCTTACCTCACCAAAAATCAAAAACTCTACCATTCCATGATCACTAAGGCCAAGATGGCCTCCAACCACCACCTCTCCCACCAGTCCTTCTCTGTTAGTGAACAGGAGGTCAAGCAGGGCATCCCCCTGGTAGGCTCGCTTACCAGCTGTGTTAGGAAGTTATCTTCCACACACTACAGGAACCTTCTGGACTGTTTCCTTTCTGCTGTGTTGTATCTCCAGCAGACATCTGGTAAGTTGAAGTCCCCCATGAGAACAAGAGCTCACGATTGAGAGACTTCTGCCAGTCACTTGTAGAATCCTTCATCAACCTCCTCATCCTGGTCAGGTGGTCTATAACAGACTCCCAGCAGGATATCTTTCTTGTTGGCCTTCCCCCTCATCCTCACCCATAAGCACTCAGACTCACCACAAGCATTGAGCTCTGTACAATCAAAAAACTCCTTGACATACAGAGCCACCCTGCCACCTCTCCTTCCTTGCCTGTCCCTTCTGAAGAGCTTATAAGCATCCATTGCAGCACTCCAGTCATGGGACGCATCCCGCCATGTTTCTGTGATGGCAACTGCATCATAGCCTCCTGTTGCACAATGGCTTCCAGGTCCTCCTGTTTGTTGCCCATGCTGCATGCATTAGTGTAGATGCACTTCAGCTGGGCTATCAATTTCATCCCCTGGGGGAGGGGAGGGCTTGTGTTCTCTCCCTCTCCCTGTGCTTTTTTGCCTTTTGCGGCCACTGTTTTTGCCATGGTTTTGCTGCTTTAGGAAGGGTCCCTTGGCGCAATCCTCTGCTCCAGAGCCCTTTGCCTCAGTACTTCAGTAGGGACAAAAAGCCAAAGAATTATAATACATATTCTCTCCATGCACACTGCCTGCACAGAGGTCTACCTACCTGAGATCACCAAACTGTTGGTTGTTCATTACTGGTACATGTTCAATACCAACAAAGTAGAAAATTTTCCAGGACCTCCCTGTAAATTTAAGCATGGTCAGAACACAATTCTCATGAGTCAAGCAGAATGGATGAATTGTCTGTGAAATAGAGGATACACCATCTTGAAATGAAACCTTTATATGAGTCACTGTGAGAATCACCTTGCTTTCTGCATCATTAGGTTTAAAATTCATTCACTGTTCTGAGGTCCCCTTAGAGGTACTATACTTGTTCTCCAAGGAGCTCTAACATACAGCTTAGTCACTGCTGGTTTTGTCAGATTTGTCAGGATATTTTAGCCTTGATCTTCCAATACAATGCAGTGAGAATACATGCAGGACCACATGGTATACCTCAAAATGTCTATTAAAAATAAGGACAGGTTTTATAGATATGTTAACAGATAGTTATATTAGCTATCTGTGGTCATGTGATTGGGTTCTGAAAATGGAAAATTGTTCTTTGTCAGGATATTTACATGAGGGATTTCTCATCTTACTCCCTGAGAAGAAAAAAAAGATATGGACAAAACTTGAAGCCCTGATTTATCAGTTGGTTAGGTGAAGCAAGCTGAGAAACCAAGGGAAATGGAGGCCTTTATGAGGCTACATTGAAATGTAAGTAGGTTTAACACATATTTTCTTTCATTTGTTCACCCATTTCTGTTATAAATGGCTGTAATTATGATACCTGTTTGGGGTAGTTTTTAAATACTGGGAAAATGTTTATAACGTAGAACAATTGTTCAAAATGAAGACACTAAAATTGTTTAGGTTTAAACAGTTTAGGTTTGAATAGCTTGAAATTGTTTATTAAAAAGATTTAGACATTGATAGCATTTTTGGAGCACATGAACATTTCTGGGAAAAAGGGAATGATCCAAACGAATCTTAAAAATATTACATATTTATAAATTTTTACATGTAGTCTGTCAAAACTTAATAAAATAATTAATTTTCTTGTCACTGAACATGTGGGTTTGGACTAAATGAAAATTACAGGCCAAAATATTTCACCCTGTTTTACAAAAGGCTTTATCTGACACAGTGTGAATCATTCAATAAAAAGTGGAAAAACTTATGACTAATGTGATGACTTTTGTTAAAAATAACTTCCAAGGGTTAAAAAGCAGATGTCTGAGTGTGGGCTACTGTTGTGGGATCAACTATAGGATCTGCAGGTGTGGCGGATAAGTATAGGATCTGCAGGTGTGGTGGCTGAGCTGTAGGATCTGCAGGTGTGGAGACTTTGTTTTGGGACCAATGAGAAAAGGGATAAATAGAGTGATCCTGATGTTACTTGTGCCTGTGCAGGGGCTTGGGGTCTGTGCCTTCATTGCTATATGCCCACGTTGCCACAAATGGTGCCCTGTGTGAGGAATGAAAACTCAACCTCCGAAGGTCTGCCCGGTGGCAAGCCCCACAGAACAGTGCTGCTGAAAGGAAGCAGGAGCTGGCTTCAATCATCTCCAGAGATGAGATGAGCTGTGGGGAATGATGGGCAGTTAATGGTAACCTAAAAGATGAAATGTTAAGAATGAAAGAAGAGAACAGTAGCCTTCCATCTCTTAAAGAAGAGTTTGCCCAGTGAATTGCAGAGGCTGAAAAGAAGTTCCAGCTAGCCTGCAATGAAAAATTGGTGCCTAGACTTATGGAGGGACCTTTGCAGAAGTATAAAAACTGAGGTTCATATTGACTTGAATATGCTCAGGGCAGAATCCTGTGTGCTGCTGGGTATGGGCTTGCTTTAGCTGAATTCTGTTGTAGAAGTTAGCTTACAGAAGTTGGAGGTACTTGCAGTTGTCAAAGCTTTTGGAAAGGAACAGGAAGGAAATTTGGATTTATCAAATAAGCACATAATCTGGTTCCATAAAGGACTACTTTCTGTAAAATGTTTGATGTTAATACTGAGATCTGATAATATTGCTATAATTTGAATGGATGCTTGCTTGTTTTTCCCAAATATCTCCAAGTCGGCTAATGCCCTGACAGACCCAAAAGGACTTTTGTTTATCTGCTGGGCTTGAGCTGGTGGTACCTCCCTTCCCCTCCCCTCAGCCCCGCTCAGCAGCAGCAGCAGGCGGCTGGGTAGCGGTGCTGCTGCCTCCTCCTCTTCATTTCCCCTGCCCCCTGGGGCATGATGTAGTTTATGTTGCTTTTTAGTCACCAGGGGAAAATGAGACTCCAGAAGTGGTATGTCCCGTTATCTGACAAAGAAAAAAGAAAATCGTAAGGGAACTTGTTCAACCAGTATTAGCCTGCAGACTCAAAATGTGCAGTTTTCTGGAATGGAGAGACCTGAAGATTGTCTACAAAAGATAGGCAAGCCTCTATTTCTGCTGTGCTATTGAAGATCAGGACAATGCCCTAATAACTCCGGAAATAATTCCTCGCTATGTAG
>NW_009258669.1:719034-732820 GCF_000687185.1 Egretta garzetta
TCCAAAAAACACAAATGAAAGGGAATTAGATTTAAATAGACTTGATGTCTCCCTTCACTGCATTTACAGTTTGACTTCAGTAAGTGTATTATTTTCATGAGCAAATAAAGAGCTTCTGGTTTTGTTCTTAGTAAAGAAGGGGGAGCTGTTGTAGGAAGAAGTCCAGAAAACGGTAGCACTTCAGAAACTCAAAATGTGTTTGATGCCCACTGGTTCTAAAAAAAATAATTGCTCTGGAAAAGGAAAAGAGATTAACCCTATACAACCAGCAATTTCCACTTCTCGCAGAAGAAAATTTCTGTTGCCAGCAGATGACGTAGCATTCAAAAAATTAAAGTCAGAGAATGATGAAAACAGATCGCGACAAAGAGGAAAAAAAATAAAACTAAAGAACTTGGCAAAGAAATTGATGTAGGGGAGGCTACTAGAACTGCTGGAGGGATGGACAGGAAGACAAGATGAAGCACAAGAACAAGAAAATAGTCTTAACCAATTCAGTAATTGAAATTGCAGGTTTTTTAATGTGAATTGATTTGCACTCAGATTTTTAAGTTCAGATTTTGTGAAGAAAGCAATCACAGAATTATGATATTTTCAAAATGTATTCTTAACTGTTTACAGATACTGTGTAGAGATCTGTTTTAATAGATTTTGTCTATACATAGTGGTTCCTAAACCATGGGGTGCTTGTGTAAAACAGCAAATGTAAAACAGAGTCTTTTTTGTATTTATCTCCCTTTTCCTGTTGATCAGTACAGCAGTCAGGAAGTCATATTACTTTACTGCCAGTTATAATTATAGGCTATTTTCTGCTTTTTTGTTCTTAGTAAAGAAGGAGGAGTCGTTGTGGGATCAAGTATAGGATCTGCAGGTGTGGCGGCTGAGCTGTAGGATCTGCAGGTGTGGAGACTTTGTTTTGGGACCAATGAGAAAAGGGATACATAGAATGATCCCGACGCTGCTTGTGCCTGCGCAGGGGCTTGGGGTCCGTGCCTTCATTGCCACATGCCCGCATTGCCACAGGCTCCTGTTATCTAATGTGTTCTTTCAAAATGTTGAAGTGTTTTTGGAAATATATCACAGTTAAACATGAAATAAGTTATTGTCTGTGGCTGAAAGAAGGGTACACTATCCTACGGCATTTATGGGAGAATTTGTAGACATTGCTGATGTCCTTGCATTAAGAACTTTTTTTCTGATAGCTTTTCTTTGCTGCAAGTTTATACAGGCTTTAAAAGAAGTACTGTGACTATGTAAAGAAAAACATAGTCTGGGAAAGGACTGACTGTCATACATGTTATGATGATAATTTATTATACTTATGCAAGCAGAGGTGAAGTTACCCTCTTCCACAGAGAGTATGCAGGTTATTTACCACAGTGGTTTGTGTAGTGTGGCAAGTGTCATCTTATGAAGGAAGGGAATAGACCAAGTGCTTGAAAGCTTGCAGATTACTCAGTTCAGCAGAAACTGTTAGTTGTTGTATAATACTGCAGTTATAATTATTTTTTTATATTAAAAGCTATGCTAGTGGTTTTCTTTAAAAAATGAGTGCTATTGATTTCTCTTGAAGTAATCCAGAGCTGAATCAACAATGTAAATATAGAAAGAGAAAATTTTCTTCTGGCCTTCTTTCACTGGAATTTTTTTCCCCATAAATCCTTCAGATTGGCCCCTGGATTTGTATTTATCCATACCCAAATGAAGATACAGTTTGGTGGAAACAAGTCTTGTTAGCACAAATTGTGCTACATAAGATAATCTCACTGTTATAAACATTTATGTCTGCTGTATTTCATAAAGAATTTATTCCTCTTTTCTGTGTGTGATACTTGCTTTAAAGCCAGCAACTTTTCCCTCTTTTGGTGATAATAAATGACGCTTTTTTTCCTGAGGTTTTTAATGGAGCAATTAAATAAAAAGTGTAGTTGCCATCTCAAATGCCAGACCTAGGCAAATGCCAAAAAAGAGAGGCTAGGTTCCCAAGCTTCCACAGTCCCCCATATGAGATTTTTAAAAACTAATTCTTTAATTGTTGTACAGATGACCACTGATGCCCTCTATATTTTTCTCTTAAGTATTAACATACTATTTTATTCTATTATGTGGAGAGAGATAGGAGATTGTGTGTCTATGCAACTTTTATTGCCTTAAGTGAGTCAATCTTAAATGTCTGAGCTTGTCTATTTTAAAAGGAGGGTCTCCAGTCAAACATATTCATTGCATATATCTGTGTTTTTGCAACAATTGCTTGCCAAGAATTTTAACAGCATTTTTTTTTCAGTTCTAGTCTCTGATTGATTTTTCATGTCTTCCACCTGAGTTAACAAGAATGGGTTTTCCATTCCTATTTTGTGCATCTTTTCATTCTTGAAAATGTGCATGCAAAAGAATCCCACATGGGCATTTGAACACGTGAATGTTTCCAGAAATGTAGCTTAAAATCTGCATGTGCACAATTTTTATACCACATTGTTGTGAATGCAGATTTCTGAATCCTGATGACACAAGTTTAATTTAGTAGCAGTTTAGAATTTACTTATGACAAACCACAGGATTAGATTGTGTTATTTTAGTAATAATCATCAGTAAATTAACAAAATTATTAGACAAAATTAATCAAAACAGCAACTTAGTTAAAGATTCAAAGATGGCAAGGTTCACTCTGTCACTACATGGAAGACATACACAAAGGAAAATCAAGTTACACTTGAGTTAGAAAGATTCACAGAGAGACCATGGGTGCAGAGAATAAGGAGGACCCTCCTGTTGAGTGATAAGGTTCAGAATAGACCCCCTTGCTTTCTAAACTCCTTTTCAGAGATGAGTCTAGATGAGGCTAGGTCCAATCCTAATCTCAGACTTGGTCAATGTTTTATATCTAAGGATAATATATATATCTATCAGCAGTATAAGACTCACTTTGTAATCAAATCATACATCTACAGACTATTAAATTGATTTACACATGCATACACACATGCAAAGATAAGAATATATACATATATATATATAAAGGTATACCTATTAAAAATTCCCCTCAAGTTCATGAAATATTCACATCAAATGTCTTGGCATTTCTCAATGGGTGAGGACTGAGCCTCAAGGAGTGAAGGGTTTCAGCCCAGGCTCCACTGCCAGTCTTAGAAAATGGCCCCCTGATTTTAGCAAACTTGAAGAGTTTGCTAGCTCTGAGAGGCATTCCACTCAGAGGGATACTCTGTAGTCCAGGAGAGCTCAAAGGCCCTCACTTAGGATGGCTGTTTTATAGGAGTATGAGATGATCGGCTTTAGTCATCAGTAAATTTTAATCTGAACCACAATCTGGGTTGGTAATCGCTGGAAGTCTGCTAAAAATGGTACCGCATCACTCAAGCTAGATTCAGATAAAGTATGTTTCAAGGCTATTAGGAGATAATTGGTTGTTCCCATTCTCACTCCCCACCTCAGTATTGTAGGAGTTTCTGGTACAGATAGTGCCATGCTCCACCTCTGCTATGTAGGAGTTTGATACAAATAAGGAATGCCTAACTGACCAACTCACTACACCACCTCTGCAGTCTGGCAGGAATTCCTTATGTCATAAAGTGGCCTAAGACACTTTCTTTTTGGGCGGGAGGGGATATGCACCGTCACACACATCCACTACCATTGGTTTTGCCTAGGACATAGAAGTAGGCATTCTGAATAAATCAGTCAATTGCACCTTTTCTTTTGGTTTTACATGTTTTCATCCTCTGCCACTTGTGTGGTTGCTCAACCACTGTAAAGTTTTTCTATGGGGTCACAACTGTACTCCATGCACAGTAAGACTAGCTAGTTAGACACACAGGAAACATAACAGTTTCAATTTTCCTAATAAACTAATATATCATGAATTATTTTGTTTTACTTATTAACTTACTATGTTATTGTTATAAA
This sequence comes from Egretta garzetta, assembly GCF_000687185.1. Classification (NCBI taxonomy): domain Eukaryota; kingdom Metazoa; phylum Chordata; class Aves; order Pelecaniformes; family Ardeidae; genus Egretta; species Egretta garzetta. The sequence goes on from NW_009258669.1 coordinate 722,956, forward strand.
TGTAATGCATCTTTTAGTTTCTCTTATTTTCTTTTACAATCCTGTTTCTTATAAATTAGCTGCATTAATCCTTTGCTGTTTTAAACTTTTTCTTCCTCTAGAAGAACAACCATTATCCCATTTTTTAAGACTGGAAATATGCTGGGTAGATGTTAGTGAGCCATCCATTACCCATTATTTAAATAACTTTGCCTATAGCCACTTTAAATCACTGATGCAGTTGTAATTTACTTGATAGTCTGAAAATTTTGATGTTATATCTATGTTCCCTTTCTGATTTCAGTGACTGATTATGAATCATGTAGCCATAAACTTTAAATTCTTTTTCCTTTGAGATCAGTAAATTTGCTTTAAAAAGGTGCAGGGGAAAGACCTAAAAATGGTAAAGGGATTATTCATCACCAGAAAGCTAACATATGGACATCCAACTTTGTTTCTGAAGCCAGTTTTTAATAATGGAAGAAAGGAGGGAAACTTTGTTGAAGGCAGAATCTAACCAACTGTATATCTTTTTTCTGTAACTGAGAATCACTTGGGAATAAAAGTACTCCAGAAAGAAGAGAAAATGAGGTATCCATCTCATAAAATGGACTTGGTTGTGATTTCAACGAAGAATATTAAGGCACTTGTTGATTTTTTGTTAGCTTTCAAAATCTTCTGAATTGTCTAACAAAAAGAAGGAAGTGTAATTTATTGCAAAGTCTCTGTAGTCCTTATTTTTAACTTTTGCCTAAAGTGGTAGATAGATACACTAAATGATTGAAAACACACAGACATCAAGGCCTGAGAAGGACAAGCATACTGTTGAGACAGATTTGGAAGAACTTACTTCGTATTATATATTTCATTGTGAATTAGCTGAAGTATGTGGCAGGTGACAAGCTGAGGAAGAAACTGTTGAGAAAAACATCACTGGTTCTTCCTGAAGAACCATATCCCAAAGGGTAGGTGCAATATAACAATTGATAACCTTCTGCAAATGAGAGCTGTCTCAGACATATTTGGGTGTTAAATCAGGACTCATTAATTCATGTCAAAATACTTAAGAGTATGTCTCGCTTGGCATATTAATGTCTTCTATTTTACAAATAGAAGAAATGTTCAAATGCATTGCAGAATTCTGCATCAAAAATTCTCCTTTAATTCTGTTCTTCCATCACTTTGGGGTAATGAAAGAGGATTTATCTCTGGGTTTTTTTTGTGAAATGACAGTAGAAGTTCTTTAAGTACATGACTTCCATCCAGTTGTCAGTGTTCCAGTGACATTTGGCTGAGGGTCTTTTCCTCCTAATACGGTTTGTTCTTCTGAAATTTGAAATGAGATGGGATGTTGGTATGAATGTGAATATGTTGATGGGAGATTGCATGCTTAAATGGATAAGTCTGCCGATTCAAACATTAAAAGTAAATTACACTTGAAATCCAGGAATCTTTTATTGAAACTATAAAATAACAGATTTTTCAGAATTTGTTCTGTTTCCTTACCTTATACAAAACTCCCTGTGTCCCAGGCACTAAAACAAACCTTGTAGAGACTCTTAGGGAATAAATTTTTTTTCATTCCCCTACACACAGATAACCTCAACTTGAAAATCCTTAACTGAATGCAGAAATTCAGAAATGTAGCCAAAGGTGTCAATTGCACTTGCATACCAATCATCAATTTTAATTTCCTATGTCCACATTTTGGGAATTTTCTGACATGACGATCTGTTTGTTTAATGTTAATTATGCAAAGTAAAAACTGTGCTCAGAATTAAATTAGTTTAAAGAACTTGGGAAAGGTTCACATAAAAAGTATGCAATGTGGTATTGCCAGATTTCCAGAAGCTAATGTTTGCTGTGAGATGTCAAAAACTCATACCTCAGTTGTTATACTATTCTGGCAATCACTGCCGGTAGATACCAAAACCTGTGACTATTAGATTTTTTGGTGCAAAGAGTAGCTTTCTGTCAATTTCTATTTGTGGAATCCTAATTTGGCATATTACATATTTACTTTTTACAACAAGGGAGAGCCAAGTGAAAAAATACATACTATGGTGGAAAAACAAAATGGATAGAAGGAAGAAAGGGCCAGAGAGAAAGAAAGAGAATTATTAACATAATTCTATGTTAATTTTTTGTTAATTTCATTCAGGAAACAATTATTTTATCTCACTAACTGCAATTCTAATGTGATCTCAGCCTTGAGCCATGAAGCTCCAAGGTCTACCCATGTAAGATATTTTGTGCACACAAATAGTCCCATTATGTTTAGAGAAATTATGCCTAAGAGTGTGTGCATAAATGAAAAGTCAGTGCACAAGTGCATGGTATGGCCAGTCTTTCAAGGACTCTTCTTCAGCTTGGAAGGAAGTACTCACCCCACAGTGTTCAAAAGTGACAGTCAGGGAAATTCAGAGATAGCAAGTTGCTTGTGACAGTACTGGCTTAGCCTTAGTTTGAGCTGATAGTGATAAATGAATAGTATGCTGGAAACCAGCTATGTATAAAAGCATTGAAAATGGTGAGGACGAAGTCAGCAACTACTACCTCCTTTCCTTTCTTGTTCTGACAAGGTAGAAAAGCCACAAAAGCCTACATGCAAGCCTCTTCCACCTTTGAGAATGTCATTACTGACCCTTTTCAGAAAATGAATAGGTCCACTCCGTAGTGTCATGTATAAGTCAATTATTATGCTGGAGTCTCTGCACAACCCTTCCATTATGGCAGGAATGATTCCAGATGGGAATGAAGGAAACTTTTGCTTAAACACCAGTTTCTGAACACAATTCAACCTCCATGAGGTTTCCTTTCAAGTCTTTGTTATAAAAGCGTCAGTATAACAGTGCTATGGTTATCACTGAAGAAATATTTTTCATTATAACCCCTTGTTCTCAGGCATTTACAATGTTCCAAAAAAAGTATTATGGATGAAATTTCGTGTTTACTTTTATACTACAGATAATGTAGAGCAGTATAAATAAATAATAAATGCTATAATTATATTTGGTCACATTGCAGAATTACTCAAGCATGAAGGCATTTTCTTTTGGATGCTTATACAACTCCCTTTCTGTACTTACTGCTTCAAAACATTGTTGTGTGTTTTGTTTTAAATGACTTTAGTTTAAAACTTTATTTCTTGCGGAGAGATAAAAAACACTTGAAACACAAAACTTACTAAGTACTGGGAGTTGCCAGTTAAAAATGGTTGTGTATCCTTGTGGTATAAAACTATGCATTGTTTTATGTGTGTGCATAGAATAGCAGTTATAACAGTGAGCATCACTGATAAGTTCTCAGTGTAGTTCCTTTGCACAAGACAGAGGGCAAGAGAAACATGTGCACATGCTGAATTAGTTTTTGCCTAACCCTGAAAAATACCATGGTATGAACACGTACAGAGAGTGTATCATGGCACTATATTCCAGGGTCCGTGCTTGTGAAATCCAGACTGTTCGAACATAATAGAAGAGGGGGAAAGCACTGTTGAGTAAAAACTTGGAAAAAAATGTGATAGGTCATCTAGTGGCACATCCAGAAATGTAAAAAGGAGCCTAAAAAGATATCAGAAAAGAAGGATCACATGCTGGAGTTGGAAATAACACACCAGAATGGTGAGGCATCAGGAAAAAAGGTACAAAATGGTAATTTTATGACTTAGAACAAACCCTAAATTTGATAATAATTAGCCACTGAAAACATGTAAAAAGACTTGTGGCAGATTTTTCCATAACGAATATTTTTACACTGGATGTTATTGCTTTCTTCAAGCAGCAGTGGAAGAAGGGCAGTCCTATGATTTGCACTTGGCATGTGGATGGGAGGGATAGCTGATCGTGTTGGCTTTCCTGGCTATAAAATCTATTGATGGACAACATACCTTTTCTCCAGGTGACTTCTTTTTGGCAAAAGGAAAAGTGAATGAGCTTTACACCAAGCTTTTATGTGTAAGGTCAGCCCCAGCTAACAGCCAAACCCTTGTCTAACCCCTTGCTCCTTCCTTACCCTGTCCCCTTTCCCCTGTCCTCCATCCCCTGTCCACCATCCCAGCAGGACACTGGGGGAGAACAGAAGGAACAGGAGCAAGAAAGATCATGAGTTGAAATAGGGTCAGGGAGATCACTTATGGGCAAACCAGACAAGATGTGGGGAAACAATTTATTGCCAATTTATAGCTCTATAGATTCATAGATATCATTATTGATTCAGATGTGTGGAAGCAAAAAGACAAACATTAAAACACACAGGTAAAACCCATTTCTTCCCTCCTTTCTCAGGCTCACCTTCACTCCTTCTCTGCAGACTCCTCTACTCCCTACTTTTTACGGCTCATGTCACACCCAGTCCGTCCAGTGATGCAAGGAGCAGTGTGGCAGGGCGTCAGTACACAGCAGTTCCTCTCTGCTGCTCCTTCCTTCTCCCACTTCTCCTCTGCGCTGGTGTTGGCTCTCCAGGGGCTGCAGCTTCTGTCATGAATATCCATCTGCTCCAGCTGGCCTCTCCATGGGCTGTGAGGGAATATCTGCCCTGGCACCTGGAAAACCTCCTCCTTCTCTGACCTTGGTAATTTCTGCTCTTTCTTGAGTATGTTTCCGCAGAGGTGCCACCATCTTGGCTGGGCGGCTTGGCTGGGCATTGCAGTGGGTTCACTGGAAGTGGCTGGAATAGCTGTCTCTGGCATGGAGCAGCGCCTGACCCCACAAGCCACTCATGCAACCCCCGTGCTATGAAAACCTTGGGCACCTACACCCAATACAGTGTATACTCCACAGTACACTTGGTGCTGAAAAAGCCTTCAATGGAATAGTATCTTGCCAAAGAAAACTGGTTTCTCTAAGTGGATATGTTTCATTCAACCTCTTCAGTTTTGGCAGAATTAAACCAGAGACAAGGCTGACAGAATTTAACACTGACTGCTATCAGGCAGATTGCTAATTCTTCCTGCGTTGCTGCCAGGCTCTTGCCTGGTTCCTCACGAGCCCTCTCAGCAGGCTGACACATGGTTCATGATCCACAAGCCCTGGGAACATCTCTCCCAGCTCATGGCACTGCCTCTACTTCCAGTCCTAGTGTCATGGGAGCTGTGGCATAGCCAGGGGCTGTTCCATGCAGTGAAGGATTCCAAAGGCTTGCTTTTCATTGCTGATCAGAAGAAAAATAAGCTTAAATGTATAAACACATCCACAAAACTTAATCACAGTTCTTCACACTGTTTCATTCATGTTTTTTTCAGAGGCAATTGTATCTATTAAGAAAGAATTCAATACTTTAAGATTAGATAATTATATCTGAGTTTTAACCCCCTTACTTGCCAGTTGTTGTCATACTGTGACTTTCTGTGGACCAGAGAGACTTTTTTCAGGTTCTTACACCAATATTACCTATTTCATAGCAGACATGTCTGTCATTGGAGACAATAGATTTCAGGGCTAGTACTGGAAGTTTTTTTTCTGATCCATTTTTCATACATTAGGTACATTAGTGAGACAAAATCCAGATTCACACAGAACTTTAGAAAAGAAATGAGCTAAAGCTAAGTAGAGTACGATAGACATCTCCACTTAAAGTGAAAATGGAGAGCAAGAACTAGGTGAAAAAAACAGGGTTTTTTTTGGATATGGATTGCTTTGATACATGGTAACTTGAAATTAATTTCCACAGAGAAGCTTTAAAGTGATCTGACCTTTGAAAAAATCAGCTGCCTGACACTCACAGTGTGTGCTGTTATTAACAACACATAACAAAATACTGCAGAAGGAGCACAGACTAATGCTGGATCAGGGAAAGAAATTCAATAAGGAAAGTTTATAAATCAATGTCATGAATGCAGACTTGAATTCACAATCAGAGTATTGCAGAACAAAAGGACAGTCAGGCACTGGAAAGAAAAGTAAGAGGAAGCTCTTCTTACCACATTCTTATTGTGATCTGCTTCTCTGCAAGGACTTCAGAAGCAAAGCATTCCCCAAATATCCATGTTTTGGGGTGCCACAAATGTAAGAAAACGAGTGGAAGCAGGCCTAAGTTTAAAGGTAGGATGAGGAGATGTATTTCACTTCCTGACAGGATTTAGTAGAGTCACATGGTAAGAGGTATTCTTTCCCAGGTACAGGTGTTTTTTTCCTTTTAGCCAGTCCATTTCTGCTCTTCCTCATCATGTTGAGGTTCAACAAGGCCAAGTGCTGGGTCCTGCACTTGGGTCACAACAACCCCATGCAATGCTACAGGCTTGGAGGTGAGTGGCGGGAAACCTGCCTGGTGGAAAAAGACCTGGGGGTACTGGTTGACAGCCAGCTGAATATGAGCCAGCAGTGTGCACAGCAGGTCAAGAAGGCCAACGGCATCCTGGCTAGTATAAGAAATAGTGTGACCAGCACAACTAGGGAAATCATCCTTCCCCTGTACTTGGTATTGGTAAGGCCACACCTCGAATGCTGTGTTCAGTTTTGGGCCCCTCACTACAAGAAGGACATTGAGGTGCTGGAGCACTCTTCCAGAGAAGAGCTGTGAAGCTGGTGAGGGGTCTGGAGCACAAGTCCTGTTAGGACTGGCTGAGGAAACTGTGGTTGTTTAGCCTAGAGAAGAGGAAGCTGAGAGGGGACCTTACTGCTCTCTACAACTTCCTGAAAGGAGGGTATAGCGAGGTGGGTGTCAGTTTCCCAAGTGAGAAGCGATAGAACGAGAGGAAATGGCTTCAATTTGCTCCAGGGAGGGTTTAGATTAGATATTAGGAAAAAATTCTTCACTGAAAGAGTTATCAGGCACCTGAAAGGGCTGCCCAGGGAAGTGGTTGAGTCACCATTCCTTGAGGTATTTAAAAGATGGGTAGACACATGATGCTTAGAGACATGGTTTAGTAGTGGACAGGTACATTGGACCTGATGATCTTAAAGGACTTTTCCAACCAAACGATTCTATGATTCTATAAGCCAGAGAATGTAATTGTTGCTTCAAAAGTAAAAACAGGTGGTCTTTTTCTTATGGTCTTATAGCTTGTCTGGTCACCTAGTATCTGATTTAACAAATCAAATAGAGCCTTCTTATTCTGTTAGAATCCTAAAGGACAACTGATATGTTGTCTGTTTATGAAATTTGGTGACAACCCCAACTGGAATGAGCGCTGCTCTGAAGCTCTGCAGCACCACCTGGGCCACAGCTAGTCCAGTGCCTGTTTAACTTGCTGCTGTCACTCAGTGAGAGAGTGAGAGTAGTCCTGTCATTCAGTTTTTGAGTTAGCATCGGTTAAGATCTTATACGATTTAAAACGCTCTGGACTTCTAGGATGTTCAGGAATACCCAACTTAAAGTGATTGTATATTTTAATTTCTTAAAACTAGGAAAACCTCTGGATATTTGCTAGACACTTTGCACTGCTGCTCTATCACTTGTGCATCTATAATTCCCAGTGTATGTTTTTTCAGCTGTAAGACATTATTTTTAATTCTTGAGTTCTAATTTCCTTAGGACTTTTATTTTAGCTTGCCATAAAATGGTATTAAAAATCACTGAATTCTTGGTAATGTGATAATTTAAATGCCCTACTGTGAGTCAGTATGGGTAGTCTATCCCACACTGCCAGGTTCACTGTGTAGGAGAAAGGAAAAAAAAAAACCAAACCAGTGCAATTCCTTGGGGTCTCTTCACAAATGCTTACCTACAACCGCAGCCTTTTCTAAAAGACCTATTCCTGCCCAGGATGCATGGCTTGCCCATCTGCCTAGTTCTGTCAAGTAATCAATTCAGCAAGTGCTTAGCAACAGGGGAAGTCTGCTGTATGTATGTGCTCCCACTGAAGAAGAGTCACCACTTCCACTCTTCAGCTGTTAGCTAAAAATCAAGACAGGCTCTTTCACCAGATGCCATTGGAGCGTCTGTTTTTAGAGCTCTGTGGAATCGGTCTTAAATATCTGAAATGCTTCAACTTTGGATGGATTGTTTTGAGTCTTTGGAATGCTGTGACTCTTAACCATACAAAATAAAAATATTATAACTTTATGTGGTTTTCACTTCAAATGGACTTTTCTCTCTAATTTATTTCAGATTAGCTCAGCTCAGAAAAAAGGACAAGAATTAGGAACTTTCTGTTTTATCAGAAAAAAATACTATGCCTCTTCTGGGGATGTTCTGATTTATTTGAAAATTCCAGAAGCAACTTGAATCCCTGACTCTTTCAATAACCTGTACTCAGAAAGCATTCAAAAGACTGCATGCATACTGTCTTCCTCTTGCCTCCTCCAAGAATAGTATGTGTAGAATCTGTATCTATCGTGTAACTGGAAGCCTGCTACGTATAAAATAACAAGAAATAAGAAACAATTTGAAATTTTTCTCTTTTGACAATGTTATTATTTTTCCTTAAAGATTCCTTCCCAGTTTATAATGATTTTGTGATTCTTCTCTTGTAATTTATAAACTTTTTTTTTATGCTCATGGAACAAATTATATTCCCTTAACTTTTATAGGGAAATTGTGCTATGAAATCAGACACCTTAACTCCTTTCAAAATCACTGCATTGTTGCCTCACAATTTTCTGTGCTTTCACAGAATACTACAAGGACTTATGACTTGAACAATAAATAATATCAAACATCAGATTATATTTTGTATGCTGTAATAATGTCTAATAAAACTGTATTATTTTAATGATTTAAACCCAGGCAGGCACCACCCACCCTTTGCTCATGCACCTCCAGTGTGATGGGGGAGAGGGTCAGAAGGATAAAAGAAAAGTAAAATAGGGAATTAATTTACTACTTCCCATTGACAGGCAGGTGTCCAGCCATCTCCAGGAAAGCAAGGCTTCATCATTTGTAACAGTTTATTTGGGAAGACAAATGCCCTAATTCTGAATGCGTCCCCCTTCCTCCTTCTTCTCCCAAATTTTATTACTAATCATGACATCATATGGTATGGAATATCCTTTTGGTCAGTTGGCATCAGCTGTCCCAGCTGTGTCCTCTCCCAGCTTCTTGTGCACCCCCAGCCCACTCACTGGTGGGGTGGGGTGAGAAGCAGAAAAGTCCTTGACTCTGTGCAAGCACTGCTCAGCAGTAACTAAAACACCCTTGTATCATCAACACTGAGTCCAAATACAGTTTTTCCTTATAATTTTGTCCTTTAAAATAATAATATTCTAAAAAAATGAAGACAAGATATTATGTTTGAAGAAGATCGAAATATTTTGAATTTCAAATGGCACTTTATAATAAAATTTTCATTAAAATTAGCATAGTGTTACAGGAATTGGATTTTACTCAAACTGCAGTATCATAAAAGGGAAAGTTGCAGTGAAAAATCGTATCAGGCCTAGATATGTTATAAAAGACTCCCTTGCAGCTTGGATAGACAGATAAAAGAATGATGTATTTTGTAGATATTTTTTAATATAATTCTCTAATTTGTTAACATTAATAGAGTGAACGAAGAGGGTCATTCTGTCTCTTTCACCCTCAGGAAACGTTTTCCTTCCATATTTATATCTTTTTTAGTTTCTCACTTTGTAGCTATAACCCATTGTCTCATTGCAGGGTAGTTATTTGGGGATAGATGGTTTTCTCCCAGACAGAACATACTAAAATTTTGTCATTTAATGATGGCAGGGAAGGTAAGTATAAATTTCATGCAAAATTGTTGCAAAATGCAACAATTCTCTAGGTCTTAGTTTAACTAGCTCTTAAATGTGAGTTACTGTGTGTTTAACACTCTCTACTAGGGTTTACTCATGAGCTTCCTAACATGTTGAACTTACTTTTCTTTCTAGTAAGACTGCATGTTAAAACATTAATTTCACCAGCTAAACTATGCAAGTCTGAGAGAGTTTATCTTGTTCAGGTTCTCCAGAGAGATTCCATGTACACCTTGACTCTTCGCTCCCCG
>NW_009258669.1:732831-757642 GCF_000687185.1 Egretta garzetta
CCCCGAATCCTAAGTGCTGCTACTGATTGTAGTAAATACCCTGATCATCAACACTGAATAAATTATTTTTTCCCTAACTGAACATGACACTAATCAACTTACAGGTGACATCTTTGGATCTGTCTCCTTGACATGTTTCTGTTTGCCTCTGTGCGAACTGAAACTCTCATTTGTCAGTGCAGTAGGTGCAAACTACAGTCAAACCATTTGCTTATTATGGCAGAGAAAGAACATGAAAACTGATGAGAAAATCTCAAAACCCTTCACCATTATGTATTGTTTTATTATTATGTTCTTTATATGTATTTCATTTTGTCTTTTTTGTTCTTTTAGCTTTTTATTACAGTGAATACAGCAAAACATAAAAAATAGACATTCAAGTCTATTTTCAAGTCCTTCAAAATGTAGTCATTCAAGTCAAATGCACATATCTTTTGCAGCATAAAATGTTCAGTTAAAGTGCACATGAATGAAGACTGTGCAATTCTACATTAAACTATTGCACTGACTTTTTCAAAAGAGATGATTCTTTTTCACATGTGATAGTTCTCAAGTAGTGAAGAAACTGACCTTAATTTCATCTGGACATGCCGTTTTGAAGTATTAGAGTGCTGCATCATGCTTGCATTAGAATTTCCTACATTAACACAGATACTTAACAACTAAGTTAGAGGTATCTTCCAAAAACCAGAGATGATAATAGCAAAATAAATTCTCATGAATCCTGGAATCAGGATAGTTCATTCTGAATAGCCAGGAATTTTTCTGTGCATTGGTTACTTAAAAATCTTGGTTCAATCTATGTTCTGATTAAAGTAGAGGAATTCTAATATATTTATATTTGTTAAAATCCAAACCAGTTTTTACTCTGTACACGAGTATGAATTTCAAACGAATTATTTTTATTTCTACAGCATTCATTCAGAGCTCCTGATTTTTTTAATCTTTTTTTTTTATGTTTTAATCTGAATGTACATCTTTATTTTTTACATCTCCCCTTTTATGAAAGCCTTTCATACAACTCCAAACATTTACTAATGCCATCTCAAAAGGTATCTTTCAGAGCTATTTTTATAGAATTATTATTAGCAGAACTGAGAAAAATATGCAAAACTGACAATGACATTTTATGTATATTCTCATCTTCCTCAATATAGTTTTCTATTTCTTTGGTTTAAACTTAGAGAAATTTAAGTGTTGAAGATTCTATTGCCTTATAATTCTTTTTTTTTCACTTGGAGAAAAAGAAGGGTTTAATGTGTGTTGAAGTCAGCGATCTTCAATAGTGATTGAGAAGTATTACAAAAAAAATATGACAAATATGACTGTGATTTTCTATTTTTAGGGGAAAACCACATTTTATTTCCAGCTTGTCTTTGTTCCACATTCAGCACTCTGCCAGTCTGCATACTGTCCATCCCCCTCCCCAGGCAACACCACTGGGATGGTTTGCCCTAGTCTGTGCATTTATATGGTGAACAGGAATCAGAACAACTGCCTGCTGGCAGTGACAGTCTGCCTACAGGGCTGCATGGGTACCCCTAGGGCATGACTTTTCAGGACAAAATTGTACCAGGAACAACTGGCAGGGTTTGGGCAGCAGGGACTGCAGGGGTGGCCTCTGCAGGGGGGCAAGCTGGGGCTGCCCCATGCTGGTCACAGCCAGCCCCAGCCAGTCCAATAACAGACAAAACAGATGCATGGTGCACCAAAACTGAACCAGTAAGAGGAGGTTATGGCATCTCTGCAAAACTTATTTAGGGGAGGTAAACACTCAGAAAACAATGCCAGAGCAGGAGGGACACATGGGAGGAGACACAGGGGAGATGCTAGAGCAGGAGGAATGCTGAGGAATGGGGGAATCCCCCAGGGCAGGAGAGAAAACCAAGGAGGGGTGGAAGAGGAACCAGAAAGATGCCAGAGCAGGAGGGACAACAGAGCAGGAGAAACACTGAAGCAAAACTAGTCACTTGAGCAGGACCAAAACTAGCTGCCCTGAGCAGGACTGAAACTAAAATGTCTACCTTAAGTCAGGCAGGAGAAAAGAAGCCACGTGAGCAGGACAGAGAAAGATGGAAGTGGCCAGTGGAGGAGACCATGCTGGAGCAATTGAGTAGGAGTCACCATGTGCTGACCCCAGTGCCCTGTGCCATTCATCACCATACCGAGGGAACTGAGTGCAGCGTGTGGCCAGGGGACTAGGAATGGGGAAAGGGAGAGGAGAGGTGTCTGTAGGGGAGCTCAGGCGTGTCTCTCTGAGTGGTTGTTTTTGTTTTTCAGTATCAGAATCAAAAGTTTGTTAATAGGCAATAACTTAGAAGATTCTGGCAAGGCTGAGATTAATATTCCTGATGACAATTAAGTCTAAAGTTTAATTTTTCTGCATACTCAAATACTGCTCTCACACTATGCTATATGTAGCAGAACAGTGAATCTGAATTTCTCATTAAAAGCTGATAATCAGCCATCCAATTTTTTTATCATCTAAGAGCTGTAGCATCTTCCAAAGCCTTTGATATTAAGCTTTACTTCTGCATTATTTGAAATGTGCTTAGCAATACTCTGATTGAAATACTGAAAGATCTATGAATATTTTTTGTCTTTCAAATTATTTTGCGTATATATGCACATGCTAGTGCCACTTGTATTACTTTTCCACAGGGAACAAAGGTTACATTTTATCAGTGTGTGTGCCTTCAAAAGGTTCTCCTGGTTGGCTGCTGGTTGAAAAAAATTTTTAAATTGTTTTTTCTAATATATTTATCACTAAATGTTACTGAAAGTTATTAACAGTTCTATATGGAGTTTTTAGGGGCCTTATATTTTCTCTTAAGCCCATTTTTTTTCCCCTTTGTTATACAGTGAAAAGAACAGCCAGAGCTGTTCTAAAGCCAAACATCTGAAATTTAAGCAACCTGTGTTTCATCAGAGGATATCTCTGTATAAGCCTGTTAGACTCAGGCACGGTCCTGTTAGGCTCTGTCCTCACTTCCAAGGCAGTAAAAAGGAGTCTGAATTATGCATTTGCTTTTACGCACTGCTACTAGGAATTTAAATTATTAACAGAGACCTGTAGCTGCCTTGTCAAAGGGGGGAAGCTTTATGAAACTTTAGTATTTAGAAAGCAAATGCTTGGATAGCTAGATATAGATTTAAGATAACAAAGCATTTATGTTGCTGTAGTGCAGCCTGCAGAGGACGCTGGTGCTGAGTGCTTACTGGTGGCAGCATTATAAACTCATGGTCACAAAGGCACTCACTGACTTCAAGCAGCCTCCATACCCTCAATATGGAGGACTGCCATCTGCCGTATAGGTGAAAGTCAGCAGTGGGAGAGTTGTAACGCATGCTGTCTACCAATAAAATGGGATGGCTCAAATAATGATCATGAGACTTGTTTTTAAGGTTAAGATGGCTGAGTGACTCTAGCTTCACAAATAGCATTCCTCTTCCCAACCGCTTCAGCATGTTGTTTCTTGAATTGTCAATAAATAAAAAGCATCAGACATCTGAGGTTGACACATCTTAAAAAGCAGCATGTTCGTGATCACAGTTCATGATTTATGTTTGCTAGCAAAGTGATAAGTAGCAGCTTAGCTAACATGTCAGGAGGACACTCAGAGTGAGAGAGCTAACCAGAAATTCAAGATTGAGTCCATTACCCTAGTTGAAATTAGGGTTGCTGGAACTTTCCCCTTCTGCTGATGTTACTAGAAGCAAATTAAAAAAAAAAATATTTTTTTTTGTAAGTATGATTAATGATTATGACTACTTAAGAACGACGGATTCCAAAAATAAACAATTTATTCAGCTCTAAAAAAGTCTACAGATCTGTTATTTTTTAAGAAAGATTGTGAATAATATCACCTAAGTGCTGGAGCTGGTGTCACCTCAGAATGAGTAATGAATATTAAAAAGTGTGTTAAAGGGATAGGTCATTGGTGTTAAAGGTAGAGATCTGCTAGGATCTCTAGTATCTCTCTAGTGTTTCTGAGTAGCTGATAGATAATTGATTTAATTGGTATTGTTTAAGCAATAACATAAAATGTTAATAAAAAAGGAAAACTCCCCTCAACATCGTTATATGATAAATAAACAATACAATAAATTCTTATAAGAATGCTAAATGACTTTGTGAAATAAAAACCTCACACTGAATAATGTCTGGAATACAACTTCTAAAAGATGGATGGTATGGTTTATTCTTTATTGTCCCACAATTACAGTTTTGCACCATGAAGAGCAATTACATGAATAGTTTCTTGAGCTGGCAAATAGCACAAGATGCCATTCAAAAGGTGTTGTGAAAATTGTGGAACTAAATGGAATAATAAATGTTTGTCAAGAGCTGAAATGTCTTCTATGCTTTTAGGTCAACTCTGAGTTTGTCTCCTATATAATGATTACATAACATAACCTAGAACAATCAAAATATTTAAAGCTAAATTGAACAAAAGTAAATATATTTTTCTCTTTTACATGAGTGTTAATTACTTATTTTGTGTAATTTTTCTTTGTATTTTTTGTTACTCTAACAGATATATTTTCAGTTACTGCTACACAGGACATGTTTCAATAATTTTAGCTGAAATGGATCCTGAAGAAAATGTCTATCAATAATAGATAGTCTTTCTCCTACTGCAGCCTGAGAATGGCTATTTTCACTTAAACATCCACCTAGGTACAAGATAGTTGAGCATAAAGTATTGAAAAATATCTCAAATTACTCCAGATTCTATATTTTTGTTTACTTTAGTGGAATTTCACTAGTGCTTCCAATAAGCCTTTTGTTTTAATGAACTGCAAAAACTGTGAAATCTATTTCCTTTAACGTTCTGGTTTGTTTCTTTGTGTTATGAATTGCAACATACAGCAAGCCTGTCAAGTACCATGTAATTTCTATCATACACAAGGATACTGATGCTTCTAACTTGTTAGACTGGTCTCTCCCTTTCTGCTGAAACACAAAGTTCTTTCACATTTGATTCCCTGTCATTCTTTATCTCGATAATAGCGATGCTCTCTCAAAGTTCTGCTAAAGATTATGTCAGCACTTGCATTATGAGCTGTTACATTAAAGGGCTTATAATTTGACTGTATAAATATATTTTCCTGTCTGTTCTTGAGTTCGCTATATGAGCTATTCTACTAAGGGTGAATGGAACTTTGTTTCAGGATTTTTGTTTGAGTAGTTTTCTCAATGTTTTCTTACAACTCAGCACTTTAAAATCTAAATACCTCCAGCTCACATTATTAACAGAATCACACAGAATCACAGAAACGTTGACAGAGACCTCCTGAAATCACCTAGTCCAACCTCCTGTTGCAAGTAATGTCAGCTATAGCTGGTTGCCAAAGACCACGTAGTCAGGTTTTGAGCATCTGCAGAGACTCCATAGCCTCTCTGGGCAACCAGTTCCAGTGTTCGACCACCCTAAAGGTAAGAAATGGTTTTCTTGTGTTCAGATGAAATTTGATATGTTTCAGTTTGTGCCCATTGCCTTTTTCTGTCACTGGGCACTACTGAAATGAGCCTACTTCTATCTTCTTCATTGCTTCCCATCAGGTATTTATACACATTGATAAGATTGATGTACTACCCTTCTCTTGAATAGTGTCAGTTCTTGAAGCCTTTCTTCATATGAAAGATGCTGCAGTACCTTATTATCTTTGTGGCCCTTCACTGGACTCACTGTGGTAAGTTCATATCTGTCTTGTACTGGGGAGCCCTCAGCTGGGCGCAGCACTCTAGATACAGCCTCACCACTGTCAAGTACAGGGGAAAGATCACCTCTCAGCCTGCTGGCCAGGCTTTTCCTAATACTGTTTGCCTTCTTTGCCTTGATGATGCCTTGCTGGCTCATGGTCAGCTTGTTGTCCAGCAGGACCCCAAGGTCCCTCCCTGCAGAGCTGCTTGCCAGCCAGTCAGTCCCCAGTGTGTAGCGGTGCCTGGCCTTATTCGTCCCCAGGTGCAGGATGCTGCATTTTCCCTTTGTTGAACTTAATGAGATTCCTCTCAGACCATTTCTCCAGTCTGTCAAGTTCCCTCTGGATGGCAGCACAACTGTCTGGCCTCTCAACTGTTCCTCCCAGTTTTATTTCACCTACAATCTTGCTAAGGGGACACTCTATCACAGCATCAAGGTCATTAAAGGAGATGTAAACAGCATTGGCCTCAGTATCGACCTCTGGCACACACCACTACTGAATGGCCTTCAACTGGACATTGTGCTACTGATAACAATCCTCTGGCCCTGTCTCTTCAGCAGTCAGTTTTCTGGACACCTCACTGTCCATTTTCCTAACCTGCACATTGTCAAATTGTCTATGAGGGTGTTATGGGAGACAACGTCAAAAGGTAAATAACATCCATGCTTTCCCTTCATCCACCAAGCTAGTCAACTTGTTGTAGAAGGCTATCAGGTTGGTTAGCATGATTCCCCTGTTGTAAATCCATACTGACTACTTCCAATCAACCTCTTGTCCTTCAGGTGTTTTGAAATGGTTTCCAGGAGGATTCTCTTTATCGCCTTCCCAACGACTGAGGTGAGACTGACTGGCCAGTAGTGCACTGGATCTTCCTTGTCATTTTTGAAGATAGAAGTGATATTTGCTCTCTTTCAGTCTTCAGGAACCTAATCATCATGACCTTTCAAAGACAGTCAAGAGTGTCCTTACACTGATGTCAATAAGTTCTGCCAGGACTTGTGGGTGCAATATGACAGGCGCTAAGGTCTTATGTACATCAAGTACTGCCTCACCTGGTCCTTTTCCACTGAGGGGAATTCTTCCTTGCTCCAGACTTTACCTCTGTTCTCAAGGACCTGGGATTCTTGAAGGCTGGTTATACTGGTAAAGACTGAGGCAAAGAAAACATTGAGTACCTCAGCCCTTTCCATGTCATTTGTGGCCAGGTCCACTGCCTTATCCAGGTCCTTTTGGAATGCTGCCAGAGCATGTAGGGAAGCAACTAGAAAGGCCAAGGTCCACCTGGAACTAAGTCTGGTGAAGGATATCAGGGATAACAAGAAGGGCTTCTTCAAGTATGTCAGCAGTAAACGTAAGACCAGGGGAAATGTGGGACCACTGCTGAACGAAATGGGTGCCCTGGTGACAGAAGATACAGAGAAGGTGGAGTTACTAAATGCCTTCTTTGCTTCAGTCTTCTCTGCCAAGGCCCTCAGGCTCCCCAGTCCCTGGAGGTAAGCGAGCAAGCCTGGAGAAAGGATGACCTTCCCTCCTTTGAGGTGGATCAGGTTAGGGATTTTTTAAGGAAGCTAGACACCCACAAATCCATGGGCCCCTATGGAATTCACCCGCGAGTGCTGAAGGAGCTGGCAGATGTCATTGCTGAGCCACTCTCCATCATCTATGAAAGGTCGTGGAGAACAGGTGAGGTGCCTGAAGACTGGAGGATAACCAATGTCACTCCAGTCTTCAAAAAGGGCAAGAAGGAGGACCCAGGGAAATACAGGCCCATTAGTCTCACCTCCGTCCCCAGAAAGGTGATGGAACAGCTTATTCTGTGTGTCTTCTCCAAGCAAGTGGAGGAAAAGAAGATGATCAGGAGTACTCAGTGTGGGTTCACCAAGGGGAAATCATGCCTGACCAATCTGATAGCCTTCTATGATGGCATTACCAGCTGCGTAGATGAAGAGAGAGCAGTGGATGTTGTCTACCATGACTTCAGCAAGGCTTTTGACACTGTCTCCGATAACATCCTCATAGGGAAGCTCAGGAAGTGTGGGTTGGGTGAGTGGACAGCGAGGTGGATCAGGAACTGGCTGCATGGCAGAGCTCAGAGTGCGGGGCCGAGTCTAGTTGGATGCTGGTAGCTAGTAGAGTTCCCCAGGGCTCAGCACTCGGCCCAGTCTTGTTCAACTTATTAATCAATGACTTGGATGAGGGGACAGAGTGTACCATCAGCAAGTTCACTGAAGACACAAAACTGGGAGGAGTGGCTGATATGCCAGAAGGCTGTGCTGCCATTCAGTGGGACCTGGACAGGCTGGAGAGTTGCGGGGAGAGGAACCTGATGAAGTTCAACAAGGGCAAGTGTCGGATGATGCACCTGGGGAGGTTGAACCCCATGCACCAGTACAGGCTGGGGGCTTGTGGTGTCCTGTGTCCAGTTCTGGGCTCCCCAGTTCAAGAAAGATGGAGAACTCCTAGAGAGAGTTCAGAGGAGAGCAACAAGGATGATGAGGAGACTGGAGCATCTCCCCTATGAGGAAAGGCTGAGAGAGTTGGGCTTGTTCAGCCTGAAGAAGAGAAGACTGAGAGGGGATCTCATACATACTTACAAATATCTGAAGGTTGGATGTCACGAGGACGGAGACAGACTCTTGTTGGCAGTGCTTAGTGACAGGACAAAGGGAAATGGGCATAAAGTGAAACATAAGAGGTTTCAGTTGAATATGACGAAAAACTTCTTCACTTTGAGGGTGACAGAGCACTGGAACGGGATGCCCAGGGGGGTTGTGGAGTCTCCTTCTCTGGAGATATTCAAAGCCCGCCTGGATGATGTCCTGTGCAACCAGCTCTGGATGAAACCTGCTTTAGCAGGAGGGTTGGACTAGATGATCTCCCAAGGTCTCTTCCAACAGTTGCCATTCTGTGATTCTGTGATTTTGTGAAATATATTTAAAAATTGCTGAAACTCCCCCACTTCATATATGGTGTCTATAACTTTTTAAACTTTCTCTAATGAATATCATAATTCTCTGTGATACTGGTAATGTCCACAATCGGTAGCAAAGCATGTGATTGGTGGCAATGTAATTATGAGGAGAATAAAACTCCTGTTTTTATGGTTTTTTTTTTTTTAATATTTCTCATTAAAATAGATTCAGACATTATTTGGAATTTGCAATCAACATGGTGAGAAAGAAATGAATACATAAATAAATAAATTATAAGAGAGCATCAGCTGAGTATATTTAGTAACTTGAGGATATGTGTGTCAGAACCAGGCTGTGAGAGAATGGGTAACAGCACGTGAAAAGAGGAGAGCAGAGGAGAAGGAAACTTGATCAGGGACTTAAAAACTAGCCAGTTACTGTACCCCAATTTAAGGATTAAGTGAAGTGTGTAAAGGGAGTAAAATCATATATTATAGTCAGAGTAGATTAATCCAGGTAGAGGTAACTGAGACTAAACAAATTACAGTAGAGGTCAGTCCAAAATAGCCATCTAATTTTTTATCTGTTTGACATTTTACCTCTGTTATTTTTTTGTCCAAACTGTTCTAGCCAGTCAAGCAATAAAACCTGAAATGTTGGCATTTAGTTATGGCACATCAAGGAACTGTTAAACCATCTTTAATGGCATTGTACAGATGCATTTTTATTAGTGGTCTACTTGATATAGGGAGGCTTTCAACTAAATTGCCTTGTTGTTCTTATTTATTGGTCTCAGATTTGTATTACAGTGAGGGTCCCTGAGTCCTCAAACTGGATTCTGTAGGATCAAACTAAACCAGAACACGTACAACTAATGTGCTCCCTCAACTAGAAAGCATGCATTCTTTGGGACCAGACTAAGCTGAAGAAGTTTCCCAAATATTTCTATAGTGCAGACAATGGCTCCCTGGCCCCATTTCACTCCTGTTCTGCTGTTATTGCCCTGCACCACCTGCTAATTTTGAATTGGTCAGTCCTTCACTGTTCTCTGCTCCTGTGTCCATTATCTCTGAAAAAGATGATAGCAGCTTTAAAGAGTAACAGGAAGAGAGAAAACATACTGAAGTACTCATTATAAACTGCTCTATCATTTGCACCAAAGGAGCATACCAAGAGTGTGCTTAAATGATCTGACAACTCCTCCTGCAAAATATGGATGTGTAGAAATAGCAATTTATTTGGTGAGGTGAGATTTAAGATGGACTATCTATTCTTTAACTTTTTTGCTGAAAATCAAAGGTACCTGCAAGTTGCTTAATTTGAAAAGTGAGAATCTTATCTTTGGACCAGACAAATAAAACAAAAACATTGAAGCATAAAAATTAAATTAGCCTGGACTTGATTAAAAAACTCTCTAAAACCCAAATGCATTGTAGGATTGTGAGTAAAAATTCCCTACTGAGGAAAAACATGAAGGGAATTTTCACTGAAGGAAAGTCTCAGCCTCTTTTCTGTGTATTTTATTTCTAAAATCAGAAACCCAAACTAAGTCACTACATACAATAGGTTTGGACTAATGAAGACCTTTCTGACTTTTTAGGTAGTTCAGAGAAGAGCTTCAGTTTCAACTTCAGCAGTTTATTTTTTGAGATCACCCATAAGACAGTCAAGAAAGTATGCTTATGCCAAAGTAATATTGCTTACTGCTCTACTCTGTCAGAAGTATGAAGTGAAAGGATAGCAATACTTTCAGTCTTTAATGATTAATCAGTGCAAATTTGACTTTGGCAGACAACAGCTTCAGTATGGATGTTATCCACTTCATTGAGATCCAAGCATTTTTTTCAAACTGATTACCATTTTATAGAACAGAAATGTTGTGCACTGCAGTTTACTGGCACTTTAGTCACCACAAGCAATTTTGCACTCTGCATTGATACAAATAAGTGAGAGGAAAAATTAAGTCTTTAGGCTTTTTGGATCACTTTTTATTTTTTTTTTTTAAATCTCAGAGCACATGAGTTTTTCTGTCTCATCACACAGACAATTCAAAGCATCTGCAAATGATGCAGATATTATTTGAGTGGGAATGAATCTCTCTGTTCATGTTATGGAAACTTGATGCAATTTTTCTTAAAAATAAAAGGTTTCATGTGATTTGCAATAATTTAATGTAATAAATTGAACTTCGAGGAAATCACTAAGAAGGCAAGATGCTGAGCTTAGATTTGAAGTAATTGCTTTCAGTAACATTAAAAGAAGATGCTTTCTTGTTCTTTTTGAAATTACAGAAGAGGTTATATTGTGCTGCTTAAACATAGTTCTCAGCTGGAAGCTGTGTGAACTCAGAAGAGGCTATAGGAGTTTGGGCTTTTTTTGTTGTTTTTGTTTGTTGGTTTGGTTTGGTTTTATTGTTTTGGTTTTTTTTTGGTTTTTTTTTTTGTTTTTTTGGTTTTTTTGTTTTTTTTTTTAAAGATGGCTAGATCTTTTCTATATTGCTTCCTGTGTTTTCAAGAGGGATGGAAAAGACAAAAATGAGCTGTTTTGCAGTTTGGTTGCTTATCTGCAATCACGGTATTTGCAATGTGGATGTACCCCTCCTGGATACACGGAAGTAATGACAATGCCGGTTGAGCCTTCAGCTTTCTCCAAGCAAATAATTTTTTACATTACTACATTCATGCTTTGTTTCACTAAAGGCAAAAATAAACGTTGCTATCATACCATGCTTAGTATCAGCTCTTTAGAAGATTGTTTCTTTGATCTTGAAACTGTTTGGTTTTGGTTTGAATTTTTTTGTGTAGATAATATAGTATTTTAAAAGTTTTGTCCTCCCAGATAAAACATTTTTTTCTTCATGTCTGTGAAAATTTTCTAACATGTTATCCCTTATAATGTATTTTAGTACTCTATCACATCTGCCACACCCTAATACAGACTGCAAATCCCATAGAAATTTTGTGCTCTTGACCCCTTCCAAAATGTAAACAGCTTGTTATTGACACTTTTTATAGCTTTGGGCTACAAAGCATGTGTTCCTTAAAAAAACTAAAAACTTCTTCCATCAAGAAGAAATAGAAAGACATGTTCAGTGTTCAAGTTCCCCCTAAATAAATAAAGAAATGTCAGATTTCATGAAGCCAAGGTGAATTATTTTATAATATTTCTCCCTATTTTAAAATAAAGCTTAAGAGAATTATAATTTTTATTTTTTAACAAAAATATAGCTCTACATTTAATTTGCATGTCTTGAAGAGGTGAAATGGTGATTCAGTTTTATGGATTTTTATCATATGAAGAACTAAATATGAAGTACATTAGAAAATCTAATGTTGAAGGTACAAGAAAATATGTGGAAAAAAATACTGATGAGTGTAGTCTGAGAGCACAGCAAATAAACTCCTAGGTTTCTTTTAAGAATATTTTTAAACACATTTATATTAAACTACTTTGCTTTAATTTACTTTATCATTATATTAATTAGTTGTGATGCTTATACTGGCTTTTCATAAACAATTAGATAATGAGGTTCATGTCATTTAGAGGATAAATTTCCTGTTTCTAACTTTATATTGTTAGAACACATGTTTTTTCCAAATGTTTGTAGTCCACTGTCATCACCATGTCCTGAATACTTGTAAATTTGGAAGGATGGCCTATTTGACTTTAATTGATTCTTTCATTTCAGCAACAATGTAGCCATTCTCAAGTTTTTTTCTTTTCTTTTTTTTTTTTTTTTTTTAAATAAAACAACAGTCTGCAGGTACTGGACAAATTTGATCTGTAATTGATAATTATAGTGACGTTTCTGTGATCCCAGTATTTGGCAATGGTCATGTAGGTGAAAAAAATAAAGAACTGGTTTGGCAGAGAGACAGTGGAGCCAAGTAACTTATTTATTGCAGTTTTATTGAAGAATAGTGCTGACTTATTCCCACAGAGGGTGTGACTTTCATTTCAAGTCTTAAATTTGTTTTTTAAAAAGAAGCCTTGGTAGACATAGAGCTTTAATAGACCTTTGTCGCTACTGCAGAGAAATTACAAGAATTGCAAGAAAATTACAGTAATGGAATTTTCCATTGTTTTATCTCTTGTAGCATACTATTATAAGTAATAATATGCTTGGGAGATGGTAAGACTTAAAATTACAGTCACAGGGCAAAGTCACTGCATTTCTTCTACTGCTCTCCTCCTAAACAAAAATCAAAAAGATTGTCTTAAGTGTACAGGGGAAAGAAGGAGAAATGTTTATGGAGTGAAACCTCTGTCTTAGCAGAAAAGTGGTGCTGTTAGTTCCTCTGCTCTACAAACACCAGTGTTGACTGAGTGAGACCTTCCTTTCTCTGTTCAAGTTAAAGCCAAATATTTTAACTTAAATCACCATCTGAAATTTCATTAACCTATTTTACTTGCCACTAGAAAACAGAAGGAAAAGTGCCAGACCACTTCTCACTAGGCAGTGGGAAAAATTATTTTGGTTACCATTCTTACTTCAAGAATGATAAACTTGTAGTCAGCGCTGTTAAAAATACATGGAGAACAATATTACATCTGGCCAAAGCTCCTTCTGTCAGGCATCCTGTTTCCAACCATGATCAATAATGGTTTCTTGGAAGTGTATAAAGCCAGAGCAAGCACGCAATGCTAATTGCCATGAATATTTTCCCACACTCCAGTGACTGAGCACTCACTTAATGTGAGAAAGATCTTATCTCTGTGTTTAATGGCTTTTGATGGATTTTTCTTCCATGAATTTGCCAAATCCCCTTTTGAATCTCAGTAGATATTTAATATTAACATTATACTCTTTCACAGACAAGTATCTTATTTCGTATGTTTTGTTCCTCATGTTTCATTTGTTGCTCCCTTATTTCTTGTATCAGAAAAGACAGTGAACAGACACCTCTTATTCATCATGTCTGTGTCATTTCTCATTTGGGTCTCATTTCAATGTTTTTTTCTTGAGCAATAATATTTAACTGTTTCTTCTATGGAAGCCATTTGCTGTAACGTACTATTTCAGTACTTCTGTACCCTTTTAGAGATGGAGGGTCCCACATGACAGACACATGGGATTAATTTATGTGGTGACATGTTTTCTTTTTTGTACTGTATTTCTTTCCTAATAATTTAAAAATATTGTGTTACTTTTTTCCAATATTTACTTTTGAGCAATGTGATCACATTTTATAACTCTCAAACTCACAGATAACTCAGTTTATCACTATGTTTATATAACTGGAAGCCTTAATTTGTTTTGCAATGTCTACTCCTTTACATTCACCTATATAGGATTACACCTCCCATTTTTTCTCTCAGTATTGTGAGGTCCTCCAGTAATTTTTCTCAGCCAAATCTTTCCAAATCTGAATTACTCAGGAGCAGGATGCTTTATCGCGTCATATTTTTTTTTCACTTTCTCAGGTAATTTATAAATTATAAATAAACATGTAGCATAAAGACTGCACCAAAGACAACTATTAGTTACTACTCTACTTTAAAATAATTTTCAAATGCAGACCTACCCTGTCAAATATGAGAAAAACATTCTATAGACTTTTTGGTTGTATTGTATCATATCATATCTTAAATTCCTCAAATACCACTTGGGATTCAGGGTAGATTGTGACAAATGTGTGTCCCTTACTGATACAGTGACTCTTTTAAAGCAGTCTGAAACTATGCTGGTACTGATTTGTGACTGTCAGTGCTGCTTTTTCCCTGGGGCAGCTCTAACTACAGAGTCCCTCTAAGCTATTCCATAGACTACAGGAGAAACCTCATCTGACTACTATTGGCCTTAGAAGAAGCTGTATTTCATAGCTGGGATCATTCAGAAGGCACATACAAATGCAGGTAGACATTTAGTTTCTGTTGTTAAAACTTTGGTTTTATATGAACACCATAAACTAAAAAAGATTTGTCCAGATCCATGCTGCTTCAAACCATATGAGTAGAGATTCACTTACTGAATTCATAAGAAAGAGTACTGCTGTACTATACACCATTTATTTCAAATGTTCATTCTAAGACTGCATTAATATCTGTTGTTCTTGCTATTCGAGTTCCATTTAAATGATGAGTGCAGATTTCTGATAGCTTGAATTGACAGCTTGAAGTCAGTGAATTGAATTAGGATATTTGTCTGTGCTGTGGTGTATTTGGAGGTCTTGATATTTTTACTGGTGCAAATAGCCTGATACAGTGTCCCAAGAATTGTGTTCTTTGTAAAATAAAAATTTTGCTTTTTTGAGCAGCAGACCCACTGAGATTATTTTCTTCAGTCTTGAATTTTTTAATCATATTCCTCTCCAAAATAGTCAAATCCCACAAATGAAACTATGTAGTAGCAATGACTCTTTTGAGTACTCCAATAGATTTGTCTTTTTGGAGGGAAGATCTTTGAATTACTGAAACTACAAGAAAAATGTTCAGAAATGTGAACATCAGAGTCACAGAATAAAGTAGTTCATTTGACACTACACAGGAACTTGCCAAACTGGGTTGACAACTTAAAGCAGAAATACAGGAATGATGTGATATGGTTTAGTAACAGCTTACTGCAAAACGGATATTAATGCAAGGAAAGGCTTTTTATCTGAAATTCCACAAAGAAGTTTGTTTTTATTGTGGCTCCTTCACATTCCCAGTTACTATGATGCTGATATAATCCCTCTGTGAATGCTTCTGTCACTTCTCCACTTCTTTTAGAAGAGACATAGTCTTTTCTTATTTAGATTATATATTTTGGATTAAAAATTCCTAAATTGTGGCTCTTACTGCTATTAATTATTTTCATTTTCCAATAAGGACTTAAAGTTATTCTCTTCCTTAGTAGGGAATTTATGATATAGCTCATATAAATATGTATATCATTGACATTGCAGAAAATAGTTGGCATAAATCCCTGGTATAAATAGCCTGTGGTTATTTTCTAGGCTTTCTTTAATTTTATTTTTATTTCTTTAATTTTATGTCAGTTTTCACAACCACAGGCTTTTTTATTTCTACTGATTGGAAAGTATTTATTTGAATGATGAGACAGAGGAAACATATTTTTTCTCAGCTTTGATCTATCTTTATGTTTCTATTCCAAAGGAATCCAATGTCTTTAAATGTTGATTTCAAATTTTAGCAATTCCATGTTATTCTGCTTTGAAATGCAGGCTGTCAGAATGGAATTGTCCATACAAGTCTTTATGAATATTAGCTAGGAAAGCATTGATTTTGTAATAGCAGTTACTATTATTAATTCCTTTCCTATCACATTATTGTGAATTTTGTATACTGGGCAAATCTGATCAGCCACGGCTCACTGGATATGTCAGTATTTCAACCTAATAAATAGAAGTTATAGTCACAGAAGGGTTTTACTGCAGATCTGCAGAGGAACAAGATACAACACCATATTTACTAGCAGTTAGATCTGGAAGTGATAGGCTAGTAAGCGTTGTCCTTCTTTTGGGTTTTATTGGCCATTTTCCAAGTGTTATTGGGGTCCTGTGCCCATGGCTGAAGTGTACCTCCACATGAATCCCCAGTGGTTTTGGTTCCAGTGTTATCATGTCCAGAATGTCTCTGGACTCTTAATAAATAAATTAATTATTAAACAAATAAATGCAGGTGCAAAACTGTTACCAGAATTAAATTGCCTGTAATCAGGAAATACACAAATGGTGGCATTTTTTCATTTTTGTTTTCCTCATGTTTCCTGAATTGTTGATTTTGTAGTCTGAAAATGTGCTGTTTTGATATCTCAAGCCTGGCCAAAGTGGTGTCAGACTACATCACCCTGATGACAGTGATTATTGTTGTGGTTAAGAAATTAACTTGGAAAATGACTAGCTTATACAGGATGAAAAAGGAGAGGGGTAGCTGTGACCCGTGCTTTTGAAATTGGACATATTGGCCAGGCTGGTGATAATTAAGGAAAGGACTACTGACATGTCAACCAATTGTCTACCAATAGCTTACTGATAAACAGACATGCCCATGGAAGAATCTAGGGGAAAATACATCTTATTTTTTTGCCTAGTGAAGGCTCACTCAAAGTTTCTTAGCTTTATAAGCTAAATTGACTAAGGATAAGGGACTGGACCCTGGCTGCGTTGTACATAAAAAGACACCAGAGAAGAGGAAAGAGCAGAGAAGGAAGCCTTTCCAGATATACTTGCTCTCCTGTTGCTGTGCAGATATGTAAGGGATCAAGAATGAAAGTAATTGATTATATTGTCACCTCTGATAATCCACCTTCTGGGCACCCATCCACTTTGCTGTTGCCTCCAGCTGGCTCTAGGAATGATTATGTTATTATTTTGCTAGATCAATAACCTAAATGCAGTTCAAATTATGTTTAATAGAAGTTCCCCTTTAATAATATTAATTTACTTATAACATGAGAAACCCTAGTTTTCCTAAAAAAAAAAAAAAAAAAAGATTGTTGTTTTTTCTTGTTTATAAGCTTTGTTTGAGTCGTATCTTCACAGAGATATGACTAATCTGGCAGACAGATACCTGCTTCCAAAGCACATAACGAAAGAAAGTCAACCAAAGTGTTTGGAGAATATTACAAGCTAAGAAACAAGTCTAGCAACACCTACAACCAAA
Source organism: Egretta garzetta (assembly GCF_000687185.1). Lineage (NCBI taxonomy): Eukaryota > Metazoa > Chordata > Aves > Pelecaniformes > Ardeidae > Egretta > Egretta garzetta. The sequence continues at coordinate 750,060 of NW_009258669.1, forward strand.
TTATAAATCTCTTTTCATCCAAGAAGCATTCTTCCACATTGTTTGTGTAAATAAAGTGGGGCATGAACAAATCACACCAGAAAATCTTATTTCTTCCTGTGTATTATTTTAGCACTGACTATTCATCCAATTGTTATTTCAGAAATACATATATTAAGATATAATTAACAGAGTTGTGGTATGAACTTAGAATACTCATACCTTTGAACATTTGTTTAACTAACAATTAACAGCTAACAATTGTTTAAATAAATCAGTGGTCTTTGGCTGTAGAAATTTCAGTCTATGGTTTTAGATCCCTGGAGCACCTGTGTAAGTAATGCCTTGCAAACTAATTCTCTGCTAGACTAAGTGTCATTAATTCAGACCAAGGGCTAGAAAATGAAACTCCTGCTCTCAGTATTTGGCAAACACACTGCCTTGTGTTTATCACGCACAGTTAAACTCACAGCTAGAGCCCCACTGATTGTCAGCTGGCTACCACCTGGGAAGATGTTGCTGTCAGTTTTGAAGCAAGGTTTAGTTAACATCTTAATATCTTACTTGGAAAGACTCCAAAAGTGAAGAATCTTAAGATATTTCATCATCTGTTTCTCATCCTGTACAAAGGTGATTGCAGTAGAGTCACAATAGTTTACAAACCAATGATCTGCTTAGTTATGCTCATTCTTTTTGTGGCAACTTCACAAAAAGTTATGTGAAATATGAAAATTAAGATTACTTTTAAAATTTCTGTAGGATGGCTTGGGGGAAAGTGCAGCATACAGCTAGTGTTCTGGATTTCAAAGGCAAAAAAGCTGTCTCTTGACAGTGCATTATGGTAAGAAGCTGAGAGAGGGCTCTCTGAAAAATAAAACTGCTGTCACTGACTGCAACTTGTCAGTTGTACTTCGCCAGATATTATGGAGATTTACTAGTTAATAATTGTGAAGAATTGTTTTTCAAAAGCTGTGACTACCAAAGGCATAAAACGTTGCATGCTGGAGTATGCTGTGCAGTTGTTCCAAGTAGACTTTGCTTATATGGCTTGTTTGTTGTGGTGAACAATCACGGGCATATTTCTGTACCTATGCTTTTGCATTACTTTTCCAGTATAGATTGGAAACTATTCCAGTACACAGTCTAAGTCTATAATATACCTATGGGAGACAAACTTAACAGGGCATTTACATTATCTGGAATGAATGCCCTGTTATACTGAAATGTTGTTTTTAAAGAAAGTTTTCACACTTTGTCTTGAAAAGCCTTGTCATTCTATGAAATTGTGATCATTCATTTTCATTCTCCACTATATTAGATTGACTGTCCTGCATTCTGTTGCTTTCTTTTGCTGAAAAATATTTCAGTAACACTGTCTGACTTTTGTTCCCTTAGGGCATTCATGAAAATGAGATGTGTAGTACATGAAGCCAGACTGGTAGGAAAGTTTAAAATAAATACAGTAATCCCTTCTACTCTTTCTTAAAATAACTAAAGTAAAAAAAATATCCATGCAGTTTTAACTGTTTTCTAGAAAAAAATGTGTTGTTTTATATATTATTTTTTTACACTTTTTAAATAGGTATAAAACTAACTTTAGGTCTTATCTGGTATCCTTTAATAACAAAACAAGATAACAAGAACAACTAACACTTATCTCTTCTTGGAACTGGAGTGGTATTATGTTTTAGAGTGCAGGTATACATTTTGAACAGAAAGATATTTTTTAATCATATTTTAAATAAAATATAGTCAATGCATTACTAATATATTGTCAAACTAATAATGATTGCACAAATATATCAAGCGTTAAACTTGCTCATCCTCAAGCTATAATATATTGCTTGCTTTTTGTTTGCATTCAGTCTTCTATTTTATGATCTGTACAAAGACAACACAGTTCAGTGCTGATTAAATAGCTCAAAATATAAAAAAAATCCATAATTCTTTTAGAAAGACACATTTTTAAAATAAGGCTTGTACTATTTTTTTAGCAAGGTTCTAGCTTGGACACTCAAATTCTAAATCAAGATGCCTTTGTTGGTTTTGTTCAGAATTTTTTTACTGTACTGTAGTCAGCAGTCTATAATATTTCATTTAAATATGGATTTTGGTAAGTTATTGCTTTGATGCATCAATACACTGAAAATTTTACATTCTGTTAATGGGTTTAAAGTCAGTTTGTGATTGTCATATGTTACTGAATCAAGACCTGCATGTTCATAGTACCAACAAGTAAACAAAAGATATTATCTATTAAAATTTTGGATAAATAAAATCCATTATTTCTGCCTAAGAGACTGACCTTTAATTACTTGAATCACAATGGGTATGCAAAAATAGTGTCAATTCTGTTATGCATGAAAGCTACATATTTTACAACCAATACATTATTCTTAGTGTGAAATCACAATCTTTCCTCCACTCCTCTCACCCCCTCCAGTGATTTACTATTGGTGGTTTAAGTACTTTTATCTAAATTTTTAACAGAGGTTCACAAACTATCTGAAGAGCTACATGTAGCTGTGCATGAACTAAACAAAAAACCAAACCAGAGAGTGCATGACATATATCAGCCTTTACTGCCATGAAGTGTAAAAAACCATACAGCTCTGTCATCAAAGCCTATGTTTTAAGAATAAAAGGGACATAAAGCATCTGATAAGTATTGCACTGGGATAGAATTTACCCAATAATTTCTTTCAGAAGCTGGCAAGGTTTTATCCTGTGGAAATGCTTTCCTTGTACCACTTTTTCAAGCAAGTAATTACTGTCATTACCACACAAACATGATGGAGTTATGAACTGCAAAGGTGTTTGGTCACGAGGCCAAATTATTCTTTTTGAGTATGTATCAGAATTTGGCCTTAAGGCTGAACTCTGATGTATACTCACAGAGAAATAAAGTTCTTCTAGTTTGCAACATATGCTGCAGAATTATTTCTGACTTAAATCCAAGCAAAATACCAAACTAAGTACGAAAATATTTCTTACAGGTGCATTGTTGTAGCAAGCTTTCAGTATTCATTCAATTTAGAAATCACTTTTTTCCACATTAATTCACTCAGAGCTTGATCATCTTATTTCTACTAGTAGTGAAGATTCACTGGAAACTGCAAAAGTCCACATCACAAAGCATGCCTTGATTACCAACACCTACCATGAAAGAGTCACTTTTCACAGTGAAAAGGTGTTATGCTGGGGAAACTGCTGAATCACAAACATTTCCTACCTTCCACCTTAGCAGGTTCTGTGATATTCCATGTCTTCTTTCCATTTTGGCGCTGCAGCCATTTGTCTGTCTTCTGCTTGGGTCCAAATCTCCTTCAGCACATTCTTTTTCCAATGAGTGTGTCTATCACATAAGACCCTAATCAGATCTCGTAAGACTTCGTATTTCAATTTTTATAGACTTTACTTTCTATTTCTGCTCCTTTTTGTCCATCGCTCCATATGTAAATGAATGTAAATATAATGCTCTTGGCCATTATAAAGTTTTCTTTATTCATGAAGAAGAGAAGTGAGATACTGCTTTACTGCTGATTTAAGAGTCCTTAATTGTATCATAGGGATGTTGAATTTCTTTTCTTTTAGGTCTTTTCTCAAATACATTAAGCCATTCATTTGGCTTAACAGCTTTTGGGTATGAAAAAAATAATCTCAGTGACCCAGTTTCAGATCTTGCAGATGGTAATAATTTTGAATGGCTACTTCAATAGATAATATTTTACATTGAAACAATAATTACTGTTTGGCTTCTGGAATACTAAGGTGAATACAAACTCAGACCGTTGAGGGACATTTGTGGAGGTTTCAGAGGAACTTGAGTTTCCTTGGCAGCAAGAAATTGCAGGAGAACTTCAGTGACAACAGTTGTCAGAAAAACAAATCTGTGTTAATTTTCTGTTTGACTTCTAACATACTAAACTCTTTTTGCTTCCAGACTTAAAATTTCTCTGTCAGTAGAAAATGCATGGGTTATTTTAGCTTTTAGAAAAAAATGCTTTGTTTTTTTTTTTATGCTATCTTATCCTTCCTCCCAAACCTTTGCACTTGAACTATTTCCTATCAAACAAAGAGTTTTTCTATAGAGATTTAACATGCCTAAGCGCTCACTGTAATTTTTATTTATTTACTTACTTGCAGACCTTTAAAAATGTTCCAAATGCCTTGCAGGTGAAAAGAATGAAACAGAATGAAAAGAGGATGTCTGCTTTGACACTTTCCAGTATTTCTAATCATGAAATACACTTAAATGCATATAAGGAAGTGAAAGAGCAAAATAGTTGAGGATGAACTACATTATCCCTGTCAGTGAGACAAATAATTAATATGTTTTTACATAAAAAGAGTATTACTGGCACAGAAAAAGCATTATTTATTTCAAACATGTCATGCACTATTTCACTCACTGGTCCTTTATGGCAGAAGTAAATCTAAAATCCAGTTCTCCATGGGACTTGCAGTTAGATCATGCTGAAATTTATTTCCCTCCTTTTTACCTTCCAGATAACCTTTCAAATCACAAGTGAAGCAGGATTCTATACAGCATTCACTTTTCTTAGTCCTGCTTCATCCTCTGAATACAACCAGACAGTACCTTGAATAAATAAAAAGCTTTGTGGGTGATTTGTTTTGTGATAGTATGAGCTACATTCACAAGGGGAGTGAATAAAAGTGGTAGAGATAATTTTAATTCTGGCAACATCTCTCCCTCTCTCAATGTTGTTGGTCTTCTCAGTGACAGCCTAAGCAAGTTGCATGTTTCATACTAACGGAAGATTATTGGAAAATACCAATGGCTGTCAAATTGCTGATGGATTCTTCTAGATTAGATGATGGTCATGGTTATAGATACCTAAGAACCTGAAATGCATATATTTATGTGATTCTTTACATTGAATTCTCAGTTTGACAGTACATTAGACTTCTATCTTTTTTAGTAATGATTTGTCCAAAGGCCAGCTAGAATTGACGAGGGTCCAGAAATGTCTGAAATAACAGTTCTGTGTTCAACTATCTCTATAGATACTAAGAGAAACTGAAACAAGACTTAGAACACGATGAGATGCCCAAAATGCATCTCACTTGTGCCAGCAGGAGCACTATCTTACCTGTGACTTTCTATAATGAATATCAAATCAATCAAACCAGGAAGTAAAATGGGATTAAGTCATCAGCATAAATTCTGAGTCTTTTGTGACTCTGTGGTATGATACCAGCTTCATGTCAGTGAATTCCAGCAGGTGTACACATGGCCTTCTTTAATGATATATATGAATTACACTACCTACTATAAAATCAACATTGCAGACTTTGAAATTAAGGGTGATTATTGCTCTCTTAAAGTTTCTAAACTCTCTTAGCCTTCAGTTTCAGTTTCTCAAAGCATACAGTGATTATCGAAAAAATGAAATGCACGTTTTTCATTGCTTAAATGACAGATAGAGAGTTTCATGGCCTAATGAAGATAAAATGTATAGGTTTTAATTACAGAAGAAGTACAAATTACAAGGCTAAATAAAATCATGTCAGTGTAAAGCAGAGTTATGTTGCTGACTGCATGACATGGATTCCTTAAAAAAAATCTATTAAATAATTTTCCTGGCCAAAAAAAGGAAGACATAAACAGTTTAAAATTAAATTCAAATACATTAAATGCTAACTCTTGGAGACAGAAAAGGAATCACATTCTTAATTAGTAATTTTTTTTATTTTCTAAATAAATTACCGTCTTGGAAATTTGAGTGATTATTATAGCTTGTTAAGTACTGTTGGTGAGATGTTACTGTGCATCCTCATAATAGAGCAGATTCTAAAATGCCCTATGCAAGTTTTAGATCAAGCACCTACTCCTATCTACAAATCTAAAAATAGCTTAAACTGTGCAGTATTTTCTAAATGCAATTGCTCAGGAAGGAAAAACAGCTTTGAATGGTGTCCTATATTAATTTTTACTTTTTGAGCAAAGGTTTATTGATCACATTAAATATTTGTTTCATGTAACACATCACAGAAAATTAGATCAAATAAGAAATGTACAATGACATATGATGGGAAGTTCCACTGAAAAATGAACTGATTCTACATGTAAGAAACAAAAGAAAAAAAATAAAAAGAAAACTCTAACATGACTGATTAACAGAATTTGCCCCTACCTCAAATTTTTATTCTTCCTTCATGGACCTTTGAAAGCATAGGAAATATTTTTCTAATGCATTGGGATGATAGTTTCCCCGCCTTGATTTAATAATTTCTTGTGAATTTTCTGTATTAGACAAAGCAGATTAAGACTTACAACATGGTAAATAGCCACTGAACTGAACTTCACTCTGACAATATATGAGTCTGCCACTCCTCCAGGGAGATGTCGTATGTCATTTGTCTGAATCTAATCCCTAATTAGCAAGACATTGCAGCTACCCTGATTAGGGAAAGTCAGCAGACACAGTTCATCAAAGGGAATGACAGGCCATGACAACATGATATGGCACTTGAAGTTTTGAAGACATTTTACTAGAAGACATCTAGTAAAAGAATAGGTATATAGGCATGTTCAAATCCACCTTCTTTACCATCTGTTGTTTTGCAAATCTGTAACATGGTCATCAGTGTAATGAAGGGATTTAGTTCTGCTCGAAAAGACCTAATATTGCATATTGTGTTCATGTATCTGCTTGGTTCATGAAGGCCATTCAGTATATATGACAAGCTCATACTGACATTATAAAGCCATGGTGAAGGTTGTTATCATGTACATAACCATTATTATTTTGCAAACCTTGTTGGAATTGTTTTCTTTTACTGTGACAAACTTAGAAGTGAACATCATCTATGTCTTGGCATACGGAAAAGCATACCCAGCAGCACTGTACTTCTGCCAATATATATCTCTTTACCTGAGACATGCAAAATGTGGAGATGACAGTGAAGAAGGAGCAAACTAAGTCACCAAATTCCATGCTCACCAAAAAAGGCTTGCTAACCTGATTTTGGTGATACAGCTACCCTGTTATTTTAGGTGAAAGGCCCTAATGAAGATTGCCCAATACTTATACTCCTCTGTACTGTTAGACAAACAGATTTTAATTGCTTGGAGACATTTGTTACTGTGAGGATGAGGCAGCTACTCCTTTGGTTGTACTCAGTCTTCCACAGTGAAAGCTCACATATGTTTTCCCTGTGTGAAGGGTCATTTCATCCTGTGAGTGCTATGGTGCTGTAATGGCAAGGTGTGCAATGCAGATGTGAGGGACAGACATATGCCTTTTCTGAGCCATGATGTTTCTGGAGGTCTGCCATAGAATTTATGATAGGGCTTTGAGACACAGTGGTGGGTTAGTTCCCGGCTCTGTAGGATTCAGTTGAATAGACCTGGGCAACCACTCAGATAAGTATTAGAAGAGTTAGTGATTTACCACTCTTCTAGGGAAAAGCAATATTTCCAGTCTTACCTCTACATCTGTGAGGAAGTGAAATAAATGCTCTCCAAAACATTTGGCAGAATTTTTGTGGGCATACATAATATATATATCATAAATTTTTTTTTGTGTGAAATTAATATCTCCCAATATCTATGTTTAACCATATATCATTGGAAAGAG
>NW_009258669.1:758451-777685 GCF_000687185.1 Egretta garzetta
ACCCTCTGAGCCCTGCCATTCAGCCAGTTCCCAATCCACCTCACTGTCCACTCATCCAACCCATACTTCTTGAGCTTCCCTATGAGGACGTTGTGGGAGACAGTGTCAAAAGCCTTGCTGAAGTCAAGGTAGACAACATCCACCGCTCTACCCTCGTCTACCCAGCCGGTCATGCCATTGTAGAAGGCTATCAGATTGGTCAGGCATGATTTCCCCTTGGTGAATCCGTGCTGGGTACTCCTGATGATCTTTTTGTCGTCCACTTGCTTGGAGAGGTCACTTAGAATGAGTTGTTCCATCACCTTTCCAGGGACAGAGGTGAGACTAACTGGCCTGTAGTTCCCTGGGTCCTCCTTCTTGCCCTTTTTGAAGACTGGAGTGACATTGGCTATCTTCCAGTCTTCAGGCATCTCTCCTGTTCTCCACGACCTTTCATAGATGATGGAGAGTGGCTCAGCAATGTCATTTGCCAGTTCCTTCAGCACTCGCGGGTGCATTCCATCGGGGCCCATGGACTTGTGGGTGTCCAGCTTCCTTAAAAGATCCCTAACCTGGCCCACATCAACAGAGGGAAGGTCATCCTTTCTCCAAGCTTGCTCGCTTACCTGCCACGACTGGGGAGCCTGAGGGCCAGCCTTGACAGTGAAGACTGAAGCAAAGAAGGCATTCAGTAGCTCCGCCTTCTCTGTATCTTCTGTCACCAGGGCACCCATTTCGTTCAGCAGCGGTCCCACATTACCCCTGGTCTTACGTTTACTGCTGACATACTTGAAGAAGCCCTTCTTGTTATCCCTGATATCCTTCACCAGACTTAGTTCCAGGTGGACCTTGGCCTTTCTAGTTGCTTCCCTACATGCTCTGGCAGCATTCCTGTATGCCTCCCAAGTGACCTGACCCTCTTTCCACATTCCATGGAGCTTACTCTTTTCTTTGAGTTTCAAAGAATGTTTCAAACACATGAATTTTTTTTTAAACTTCTGATTGCTTCTAGTAGAATGCGTTTATTCTGTATGTTAAAGTTGATGTCTGGGCAGTTTAGTCCTCAATATTGCTCATCTTATCTTTTGGACAAGTGTAATTTTAGGGAAGTAAGAGACAGATGTACATATCTCAAGATTATATTTGCCTGTGAGGGTCATTAAAAATACTTATTAAATGATTTGCCTTGACTATACTTGGTTCCATTAAGGAATTGAATATTCTTCTGTGAGACTTGAATTAAGATTCCTCATAGTTATGAGACAAAGAAATGCCAGAAAATTCAGGACAGAATTAAGTTATGCTCAGGTTTGATGTGTAGTGCAGAGAGAGGCAGCTCACTGAAGAGAGAAAGTCTGGAGACTAGTACCACTGGCATCGGCCAGTCTTTGCTGAGTTTGTGCAAAGTCAAATTTCTTCAAGTTCATAATTTAATTGAGTATGTTTTCTTTTAAAAAAACACCAAAAATAGGCACTAATTAAAAGCAGAATTACCTGCTATGAGCATAACTGCATAGCAATTTCAGCAGCCAAATGCTGTTATAATTGGAAGTTTCTCACAAATGCAGAGGACTGGACTTTCTATCCCAGGAGCTGACTAGAAATATCTGATAAACCAGTAGCAATCTCATCTACCAAAAAGAGACACAATGTATTTAACCACAGTAGGCTGTTATAACCTGGATCAGTACTGTGAGTCATATTCTGCTCTTTCTCTGAACTCTGTAAAAGTATGCTTAATCTTCTACTGATAGATATGTTTTCTGCTTTTTCACTATCAAAGCTTATTCTGAGAGAGAGAAAGGGACACCTTTCCACCTTTCCTACTTACTTTTCCTCTCAAACATCATCTGAGGGATAATTCACCTGGTTTTACAGGCAACACAATTTTAGAAGTCCTATGCCATGTTCATTTCAAAATTACAATTATTTTGGAGGAAGGCAGCAGAACTTAATAGCAAACTCTAGTATTAATATCCTGAGACAGAAACATGGTAATCCGGTAATTTAAATTGTGCTTGCTTATATAGTTTGTTGATCTGACCAAAAAAATAGTCTGTGGGAGATTTACAAGTTTTTCTTCAGTTTCTGGAGTAAATGCATGTTATCTGTTGTTTTTTCCTATCACATTGTAACATTCTTCCTCATTTGTCAGCTTGTGGTTGTTTTTTTTTTGTTGTTTTTTTTTTTTTTTTTATTTTTTATTATTGAATCTTCTTATGAGGTAAAAAAGCCAGTTGGCAGATGTCAAGCTCAGCCTGTCAGACAGGTCTTTCACCTCCCTCATTGTAGATATGTTCAAGTCTATTTTAGTGAGATGTTGTTTCTCTCTCTTTATAATTACAGTAGTCAGTTTATGGTGCACTGAATGGTGATTGATTTTTCCAATGTTGCCTGTGATATGGAGTTGAGAAAGGCCAAGTACCTATGTATTATTTATTAACTGTACATATAAGAGCAAATTAAAACTGAATTTAATTCTCTACGGGTACAATGGCATCCCAGAATTGTTGTTTAAAATGTTTAACTCTTGTGGTAGTGTGGTGTCCCCCTCTCCCCGGTCCCAGCTCCCTTCCCCGACCTCTTTCCTTAACATTGCTCAAGTGATAACCACCTGTGGTGGTTGAGATAGATGTGTCTGATCATGAAGGATGCATCCAGTAGTTGTGGGGGAGACAGGAAACAATACAATAGCCATGGGCTATTGTGGAATGTGCCCACCTAAGCACAGTGAAGAAACTAAAATCTGTGGTCAGTATGCAAATATGACTGTGAGCCAATCATCTTACCCCCATAAATAGTGGAAAGCCCAAGAGCCCTTGGAGCTCTTCTGCATGGCAGCGGGCTGCGTGCCAGGATCTCCCCTTAAGCAGGGATGCCTCTCCTCGAGGCTGAGAGATTCCTTGCCACAACAGATTCTGGGTAAGTGACTTGTAGCACACTAAAATTTGAAATGTTAACTAAGTGATATAAAGGATTGATTGCGCATATGAAATCCTTCAGAGATAAACCATTGACCAAGACTGGGACTAGGTTTGGATCCAGCCGCACCTAGGCTCCTTTCTGAGGAAGGAGTTTAGAAAGCAAGGGGGTCCTTTCTGAATCTCATGACTCAACAGGAGGGTCTTCCTGACAGTTTTGTCTGACCCTGTCCTCTGTGCAGTAAATAACAAAGCATACCTTGCCATCAAATCTTGGTAAACCAGTGTTGTATGTACCATTGAACTTTGTTAACTCACTGTTTTACATCAATAAACTATATTTTTTTTTGCCTCCCTCTCACTCCACCCATGACGACTTTCTTTTTTATGACATCTATAACAGTAAATTAATTGTTCTTGGCATTTTGGGGGAGATGTGGGGTGACAGGGAAGAAAGACTGATACAATTTCAGAGGATTACCTAAATGAAGATTTTAGGAAGTTTGGAACCCCCTGAATTATATTGATTGCAATTGGTATTGTGAGAAAAAAACCTGAATATTAAATTTGCAAAATAACCCAGATCACGTAATTATTCTTACAGAAATTCCTTAATATCAATATTTTTAATGGGCCAATCCTAGTGCTTAAGTGAGTTCAGTAGCTACTTTCAATATGCTTTAGTTTCCCATTTGACTTTCTGCTGTTCATTACTAGTACTACAGGGATGGCTGCTGAAGTGGGCTAATAATTTTTATGTTATAAAGTATATGTGAGATACAGTAGCCTTCTTAGAGAGATGTAGTATCAGGATTCAACATTTTATAGAATAAGATCTGCAGTGTTTGCTCTTGGGACAGCAAGTCTGACAGTTTCATCAAAGTCTAATATTGATTCTTTATTTTAACGGTATTTTTATCGTTGATATAATCCATAGTGTAATTCTGGAAGATATGGAACAAAAAGAAAAGGCAAGACGGCTCCATGGGGAAATATCCAATAGCTAGATGGGTTTAAGCCCCATTTTATGTAATGGCTACAATGGAAGGATTCAATGAAAGTGAATACAGACTTTTCATAAATCCAGCCCTGGTCTTCCAGACCTTCTTCCTGGTGCCATATCAATTTCTGCTAAACTGCATACAAAGGTATAGTGTGCAAGCATAGGATACAGCAACAGTAGTTTGCTAAAAATTATCAGGAGAAAACTGACACTGGCTCATGAATGACTGCTAATTTGTTTTTTATTGATTTAAGTGAAAACAACTTTAAGCCAGGAGAGATTAATATGAAAAGTAAGCCTAAGGGCAGATGACTCAATACATTATGCAGAAAATAGCAGCTCCCATGAGGTTAATACAGAACTAAAATAGTTGAAAATTATGCTTTCTTTTACCACAAAGAAAATTAACCACCAGCATCTTCTCTCCCCATCTCATGATGGAATTGTAAGTGTCTTGTGACTCCAGGCTTAGTTCCACTAAATAATCTTATATGAAGATTTTTTTTTTTTTTACTTATTACTTTACTGTGATAAAATGAAGAACTCTGGTTGACCTAAAAGGAACATGTAAAAATTGATTGAAAACCACATCCTGAATATTCTCATCCTGTATGTTATTCTTACTCGCTGTCTCTTCTCTTCACTTCACTTCATCACTCACTGTTGTATTAAAAATGACTTGGTGAAGGGATTAATTTTAAGTTAACGTATATTATATAACTAATTGCAGGTAACAAATCATAGGTGTCTTTTAAAAATATTTTCCAGCCAAGATTCTTCAAATAATTAATAAATATTGTTTAAAGCAACTAACCATTTTACAGATGAGAGGACAAAGAGAATGAATGGATTTTCTGAGATTACAAAATAATTGCTCACTCCATAGGTACAGTGGCTAATTCTGTTTTTTCTTCTATGGTTTCTTAGCCATGTGTTATTATTTCTGTTAGTACAGAGCAACCATCTCAGTTCTATTAGTTATTCCGCCCAGATGAAATTCAAGTGTCTTAAAGTTACTTTTAATCAGCTTCAGATAAGCTACATCCCATCTCTTCCACCTAGGTTCTTTCATTTGGATAAGGTGTGTTGTAGACAAAAGTGTTCTTTCACTGACTAATGACTGTCACCTCCAAACAAGGCCTCCTTAACATGTGCTGAGTGAGACATACCAAGACTACACTTAATGCAGTGAGCATCACTGTGCCTTCTAAGCCTTCCTATTGAAGAGTGTAAGTTGAACCATGGATGCAGAATCCTTTCCTAGAGAAACTTAGCCAGACTTGTATGAAGAGGCAATTTCCCCATAATTGCTCATACTGTAAAAATATCAAGAAAAGAGGATGGAGAAAAACAAGGAGAAACTGAAGAAGAAAGAAAAAGGTTAAGGTGAAAAAGAAAAAATCATAGAACTGTGGAAAAAGATTCCAATCTAATCAGATTGGAATATTTTGAAGAACTTTACAAATGCATGTATAGCAATTTACAAAGATGCTTAGAAGAATGTGAGAGACTGAAGAGCTAGCTTACTGTCTCAAAGCTTGCTCCTTTGTGTGCTTACCTGAGATCAGACAAGGTGGCTTGCAGGCTTGCTGAAGCAGCAGACCATTCCTTTGCTTATTGGACATGGACATGCAGGTGGGGCGCCTGCCCAACAAAGCATGCAGTTTGAACCCTGCCCCTGTCCAATAACAACAAAGCCAAAAGTAAAGCTCATGAAATGTATGCGCAAGCGTGTCCCTTAGGCACGCCGCCTATAAAAGGCTGCTGTCTCAGACCCCCTTGGTGGGGGGGGAAACCATCAACTCTGCATCTGTGTGAGCGACCACTGAAGATCACTGACTTCGTGGGTCATCACTGAAGACTCTGGCGACCACCGACTCCATGGGAGACCACCAAAGACCCTATGCAATCACCGACCTCATGTGTGTGATCACCCACCACTGAAGACCCCAGAAGCACGGACCCTCAGGATGCCATGGATCCATGGTGGTGACTCCGCTCTCTGGACCTCTTGCTTAATTTCCTATCTTTCCTTCCTTCCTTTCCTGTTGCTGCTTTCTCTCTTTCCCCCAAAGAGTTAATGAACAGGTGGATTTACAACATCTGACCTCGTTTGTGTCTTAATCTCACTCGAAGGGATCAAATCTGAAATGAGAGGTTGGTCGAGCCACCCCTAGCCTCCCAGACTTGTGTGAGGTCAGCTAAAAAACAAGGGGGCCTTCCTCTCATCCAAAAAAATTGGATCTTAACAAAGACAGTTTAGATACTGGTTTTGCACCATGGATGGGGAGGCACAGTGCAGAGGTCTTTCTGGATTTCAGTAAGAAAGACCCAATAACAAATGGTATAATAAAATAGCTGGTTTAATAACATAAATTGATAATTAAAAGGAATCTGTCAAAATGTCTGTAGCTTCACCTTATGCTTAATTAATTATATTTTGATGCTTGCCAGCCATGTATTTCATGCCATTTCATGCCAAGATACTAGGAAAGTAGCTTTGAAAATTTAAATAGCTATTTACTGATAAGGAAGATACAGGAAAGTAATTACTAGAAAAAAGATAATCATAAACAATATAAAACCACCTTTATATAAAAGGTCAGATGGAAGAAAAATCATAATGAGATGGTGCAAAAGATTAAAATGAAAGCCCTTTGAGTTACCATAGCTCTACTAACTTCTCTTTAAATATGGGAATATGGGAAGATTTCCCTGCTTAGAATTACTGTCAGTGAAATCACATCTGAATAATGATTACAGAGTTCAAAGGAAAATGAGATAATGTATGGTATATGGTTCACTTTTTAAAGATGCAATCAACGTGTCTTTCCTTGGGAACTAATGCACACAGAAAGCTCCCTAATGTGTCTTCTCATATAAGTTCATGGCCACTGATCCACGTCTTGGAAGCAGGAAAGGATTGGGTAAAACTGTATGTTAAATCTTTCCTGTAATGGGTTTTTGTGGTTGCTTAGCTGCTTGCTGGTGTCAACCCACCACAAGGCTTCAATAGTTAAAGGATGTTGCACAGGCTCAGTTCTTGCCTTTTTTTCAAGTTTAGATTCCTGTTTCTTAACCTGGTTGTTTTGCTTTCTGGGCAGTAGTCCACAACATTTTCCTTTGCTTTAAAGAAGAAATACTGCAGTGATTACTCTGTTTGTCTAGGACAGTGGGCAATGACAGTATGATTGTCTGGACTATAGAAAATCACTCCCATTTAATTGTCAAATAAGTTGTAAGATCTTACATAAAGCTGTTTGAAGCCAAGTCATTTTCAAATTTCAGGAAGAGTTCACTTGTAAGTAATTCTTTCCAAGTAAGGATTTTTCACTGGTAGCTGTGCCAGAAGGCCCCATCAGGTTTAGATATAGAAACTGTTAATGACAACACATCAACTGTTTTCATTTCCACTCTGGTGAATGAAGACAAAGATACTGGGCCAGGGAGGTAGGAGACAAACAAGGACTTTGCAGATCACTGTTTGCCTGCAGTCAGTGGAGGGATGATGTGCACCAGGCATCCCAGCCTCATTCTGGAAATATTCTCTAGAGTTAGTATTTCAGCAGTTGTGGTGCTACGCAAACTCTGTGCTGTAGTGGGGTTGCTCTAGCCCTAGGACACTAACAGATAGCAGGTCTTCTCAGGCCCATCAAATCTACTGGGAGAGATTTTATTACCATCTCCCATTCCCCTGCTATGATCCTGGAACTACTGGCATTCTTAGAACAGTACTATAATTTCTCTATGAGGCCTCAGAAGTACCACATCATTGAAGATTTTACAGTAATTCTTACAGCATTACCGGTTGGGAAGGAAGGGAAATAATGTTTACTCTGCTACCTACCCACATGGTAGACAATTTGCTCACTTTATCCATCAATATCTGTTATACAATATGACTCGGAATTTTACATCAGCTGTGGCTTTTCAGTTGTCTTCAGTAATGATAATACGCAGAACCTGCTACAACATACAATCTATGGAGTAGCCATCAGAGGAACAATTTTCTGAAGTTTAAATAATGAAAAATAGTAAATGATGCAAGGAAAGTTGCAAATGCAAAGTTGACTCCATTCATTATATTGCTGCCACTTCAAAATGTTACATAGTTCGCATCAAAACAAGCTCCTTAAACTTCTAAGAATACGAAACCATCTAGCGTGGTTGTCCTTCAGCAGTGCCCATTAGAAGATGCCTGGAGAGCCCAGGGATAAGAACAGGGAAAGCATGAAGTATCACCAGAACACAAGGTTAGCAGATGTACCACGTTGAAGGAGGTATTTTGCAGGAAGATATTAGATTAATCTTCCCAGATTAAATTAATACTTCCAGTTTTCCCCTCATATCTGAAGAGTATTTTGGAGTACATTCAGAGCAAAATGTGAGCATCCAGAATGATTTTCACTGTGCTATTTACACACTCTGTTACCCACAAAGGCCTTTTGGATTACCTAGAAGGCAACTAGAAAGGAGAATAATACAAAAAGGCAAACTTTAAACCATCTCAAAACCACAACTTTATTTGTTATCACTGGCATATTAATTAAACCGTTTTTCTTCCAACTAGGCAGCATTCTGCTATTTTGTCCAGATCAATCCGCAGTAAGAAGTCTATAATTCACATCTTTGTATTGGTCAGGTTCTAGAAATGCTGAAACAATGAGCTGCTCAGTGAAACATACATACAGAAATGTAAATTGTAAGGTATATTAATATATCTGACATCCAAACTACCTCATTATTGCCTCAGATTTTCATACACATTGGACAGGAACGGACAAGAATAGACCTCTTCAAAAGCCCACCTCTCTCGATGTGGATAGGCAATTGCCCATTCGCATTTTAACTCTCACTAGTTCTACTCTTGGCAGTCATTCAGAAAATCACATATAACCCTGAAGCAGTTAAACCAACAAGAAATAGCCAATGGCATGGAAAGCTGTAGGAAGAACTGCAAAAATTAACACTGACAGCTGCATTTGCTTGATTCCTAGAGAGAAGTTATTAGTCAGTTAAATGAATACTGAAACTTCAACATGAGAAAGGAGATAGTTATATAATCTATAATCTATCTATCTATCTATCTATCTAGTCTTAATCTATATCAAGTCCTCCATATTTTTAGGTCTTTTGCTTGTTTATAAAATTTTCTGCTTTCCTCCTTCATCAGAAATATACCACTCTATTCTAGTTATTTTTTCTGTTTCATTCTTAGCCATCTGGCAATGCATTTCCTCTTCAGTTTCTCAAAGTTTGTGAAGTAGATATTAAAGTGATATTGGAATGCAAAGTAACAGCTGAATTTCAATGCAGGTTTGAAAGGCACTATTGACAGAACATATCATACCATAAACAGACCTGAAACATTTTAATTAATTCAACTTTGAGCCATAAGTTTATGCAGAGTCAACCTCACTCATTTATATAAGAAATTTGGCAGCCACATTTGGTCAAGTATTTATGCATCATTGAATGATAGACATGAGCTTGAGACCACTGTTACTGTTAGATTCTACAAATATTAAGTTTTGCATGCTCTTCTGCAGTGTATTTCTTATTAGAAACATAGTTTCTCAAACTACTCAAACTATAGTTTCTTAAACTACTCGGTAAATTAGTCTCAGTAGGAACGATCCATCTTTGAAAATCAAGGCATATTTATATCCACACTGATAGCATTAAAAAATCTTTTATGCTTTAGCACAAATGTGTCTGTAACAATGAAGGCAGAAGCATTAATGAAATCTAGGTGAGTATGTTTTTTCTGGGTAACATTGGTGAAAACACTAAGACGTATCCCTTCAGAAAGGTTTCTGTGTAGCATTCCTATTTTGGGAACATGAGTACAGTAAGGAATTCATTCAGAGTTCTGTGTTGTATTCAGGAAATAAATCTTTTATTGTCCTTCTTTTATTAAAGAAAATGCATAAAAATTAGCCTATGAGGCAATATACTGTAGTAACCATATTCTCTCCAATGCTTTTATTGCTGTAATTAATTTTCTGACAAATGAAAGATCAAATCTGTTGGATATTATGTCTTAGCAATAAGCTTTTTATTGTTTGGAAACCAATAATTGAAATATTTTACTAAATTCTGCTCCAGATTTCTGTGTCATCTTTTACTTAAAGCGGGAATATCTGGTCTGTTCATCTGTTCTGCAGATTTCCATATGACAGGTTAATTTTCTAGTTGGTATTGTTTAAACAAATGGCTATACTGTATTGCTACATTTTCTGCTATTTTTGTCTGAATGAGTCTCCTTGAAGAAATCCTATGGAGTAAAGTGTAAAGAAGGATTTGCTGGACCTTAGCAATAGAGGATACATATGCTATTGGGAATAGTGAAATCTCAATTTTTCAACATTCTGGAATTTATGTTGCAAGACAAAAAACAATACATGAAGTCCAAAATTTTCTCTCTTTCTTGTTGGGAAGTAAAATCAAACTTAGAAGAATATAAAATTATTTTTCTTTTAAACTTTTTTATATTTCTGTCTTTCTTGTTGCAACTACATTGTGGGTATTCAGTCTTTGTTATTTGAAATGCACAGAATTTAAAAATGAATGTACAGCGCTTACAGGTTTGAGATGATCAGAACACTGTGAGGTAACACAAATATGGAGTGAGCAAAAGAACTGTATTTTTAATAAATAATAGTTATTTCTTTTAGAGGGTTTTCTTTAAATTAAATCAAATCAATCATGTGTTTAGAAGTTAAGATTCACACTGAAAACAATAGGAAATAAGGTGAAAAATGTAGAATGGAAAAATCCAGAAACCTAGACCAGTTGTGTTGTGTTTACATGGCAAGGTTTAGAATTGGGTGGTCTGTGGGCGTGCCTTTTGTGAGAAGACACCAGGAGCTACCCCCATGTCAGACAGAGCCAGTTCCAGTTCACTCCAAGACAGTCCCAAAGTTGAGCTCATCAGCAACCCTGGTGGTGCCTCTGTGGTAACCTATGTAAGAAAGGGTAAAAAAATGCTACAGAGCAGATGTAAGAAATGAGTGAGAAAATGTCAAGCAACCCTGCACACATTAAACTCAGTGAAGAAGCAGGGGGAGGAAATGCTCCAGGTGCTGGAACAGAGATTTCCCTGCAGCCCATGAAGAAGAGCATGATGACAGACATTGTCCCTGTGGAGGACCATGTTGGAACAGATACCCACATTGCAGCCTGTGGAGGATGCCATGATGCAGCACATGGACTTGACTTGAAGAAAGATGCAGCCTGTGGAGAGGAGCCTGCTCAGGGTTTCTGTACTTGTGTTATTGTGTACTTGTACATATATTGCTTAACTGAAATACAAGAAGAATTAAATAGCAGGAAAAAAATTATATAAAGACAGGACTAATAGAAAATGATTCTCTGAAATGATACTTTTGTTTCATGTTTTTCAGGCTCAAAGTGTCTTGAGGTCTTTAATGACCCACAACCGGGAACTTAGTATTTTTTACATTTACTTTGTCATGGTAAGTTGATAAGAATTAATTATAAATTTGTTCCTGCAACATATTGGGGAGAGTCAACCAAGAAAGAGAAGAGTCCTCTGACGGACAAAGTAATCAAGCATCTGTTGCTTTAAAACAAAAACACTGCCTTTTTTCCAGGTAAGAAAATGCTTATGCTATGGTGTTCTAAAAAAAAGGGAAATATTAAGGTAATAAATTGATGACAGAATGGGAAAGGCTTAAGTCACTATTATACTAGGGAAAATCAACACTGAAATGTTAACGACAGGTTCCATATCTATTAGGTTGTGTGTTTGCTGATGGTAAGAATAGCACATAAATATTTTCCCTCAAAAATTATTTGTAATTACCTCAGGATAAACTGCAGATTTCTTGAATATATAAGAAATCTCAGTGGATTATTTTGATTTGTCTTCCTACCTTGGGATTGGATTATTCAAAAAGAAAACAACTTTTAGATTCCCACCTGCAGGTGTTGCATACTAAAGTTTGCAATTAGAGTTACTTTTACAAACATTAATTAACAGATTTTGAAACAGATGAATAAGTTTGTAAAAAAATATATGAGAGGTTAAAGTAATTTTTAGGTGCCTTAATTACAATTAATAGAGTTATACTAGGGATTAATATAGTCCAAAATCTTATCATTTTAGTAAAATATCCAAAAGCACAGAAAAAAAAATAGCAAAGAGCAATTACAAATGCTGGTATAAGCAGAAGGTGGACTGAAAAAGTGCTGCAAATGTGGATCAACAGGCTTACAATGCACCTGGAGGCTACACCTCTAGATAATTTTTTTCCTGGCACCTAATAATTTATTTAACAACAACAACACAAAGATATCTTTGATGAAGTTACACTAAAGGTGTGAGTCAATCAGTTTCAAGATATATCTGTGCCTAAATTGTGAGACATGACTTCAGCAAACTCGGATAATGAGTGTGCTCCTGGGCTGAGGAAGGTGGAAAAGCAAAAATGAATGAAATAACTGAAAAGAAAAATTCAGCTACAAGAAGAGGTTTGTTCATAGGCAGGGAATTATTTGGAGAAACAGCCTGAGTTGGTGGAAGGGGTCCTGGAGTGTCCAGCTTGAGAACTGGGGGCTGCATCTGCTCCAGTAGCATCATACACTGTGGCACAACCAAACGGTCAAATGGTGTCCTAATGTGCCCCAGCATTTCTCCTCCTGTTCCTCTCATGGTTCAGATGAGTGTATTTCATAGTTCTGGAATAGCTGGGGTTTTTTCTTGCAAGTTATCGTGTTCTATTCTAACTGAAGTTTGTTGCATTGATCCATTTTGGGATCTCATTTGTTGCTTCTGAGAAACAAGTGGTTCTGTGATTGATCTGTGAAGGAAGTACATATTTTCTGAATTTTCCACTGAGGAAAAGATGTTGGGACCAGACAAAGACAGACCAGACAAAGGTGGCCAGGAACAAATAACTATAGGCAAAAGAAAAAGCACCTAATAATTAAGGTCAGTTTCTAATATAAAGCTGTGTTTTAATTTCTTGTATATTTTTGTACTGAAATGCAGTTTTTCATGTGCACAAGATCAGACCTCTCACTAGTTCCATTTCTAAATGTTTTGGTTTTAAATTCAAGATGGGTAGTGATGCATTCTCTGCAATATTCTAGCCAGGAGATCTCTACATACTTATATTCTGGTCTTGTTTTTAATAATTTTGTTTAACTTAAAATATTTAACTACTGAAGGGAGTCTGAGATTTCCCTTCCTTCACTTCATTCCCATCTCTGAAGTTACCATTCTTTGGTAGTATTTGTAACCAACTGAAATAGCTCATATGTAAAAGTCAGTATAGCCATGTAGGTAAGATTCCTTCCTAAGAAATGTTTGAAGCAAAGTGTTAAGAGTTCTGCCAAACTGACAGTGAATTTGCCCAAGGGCCATGTTGCCCTAACTCCTAGATTACTGTAAGAGTAGTCCCTGATGTAACTGATACTTTTTATTTTAGATTCAACCTTTGGTGGTATGATACATACGTTTTGTTCATTAGATACAGCTTTCTGGTCTTATATAATATCTGTGATTTATGAATTTTAAACTCATTACAAAAAAAAGGGAAACTTAAAAAATTGTATCAAATTGTTCTTTCCCTCTTATCATCTCCAACTGCAGAGAATTATTATTCACATAATAATGCAGCATGTTTTCTTTAATCTGCTTAGCCATAACAGATCTATGACCTTCCATGACACTTTACTCAAAACCAACTTTATTTATTCTGTGTGTATGTTAAGGATTATACACAATTTTCATGCTTAATTCCTTTTGACATGTATTAGAATAGACAGAAATTCTTCTATGTTACTAGGACTAGTTTAATATTTGTAGGATACTAGGTTTTATTTTACTTTTTTAAAATAAAACCACATTTCAAATATTTACTGAATTCTCTCAACAGCAAACCTTTAATGATAAGATCTTAGATATACTTCTACTTAGTACTTGTTGTCATTACATATGCCATAATTTACACATAGACAATCCCTATTTTGTCCCTATCTTGGATAACTTTTGTACTTAATAATAGACTTCATAATTGTTAAGGCAGTAATAATGCTGACCATGAATTGCTCACGACCCCCTTATCAAGAGTTATATTTGTAAAAAAGAAGAGAAATGTTACTCATTTAAAATGAATTTTCAACATACATTGCAAAAGATCTGCCCTTCTTGTCTTGTGTCAACAGGGAAAAAATATTCTGTTCTCTAGCTCTTAAAAGAAGCACCAGAAGTAGTAATTCCTTTTTCAGGTACAGTACTTTTAAAAATTTTAGACTTTTATTTCTTTGTTCTTAATTACTTATGTGAAAGGATTTTATCTTTAAACTTTTAGAAGTTAGTGAATGTTTACGAAATATACATATGCATCTGTCTACATTTGTATTTTCATTACAAAAAGAAATTTAGCAATCAGTTATTTCCACAATTTCCTCATTTACATTTTGTTTAGCTAGCCAGTCTCAAGAATTTCTTTTAAGTGTTTTTCAGTCTGGGGTGCTCTGAGTTATCCTAATTCTGTTAAGAGTTATAAAGTTTTTCCAGCATAATGAACGTGAAGATAGGTAACAGATAGTAACCAATATTATCCATATAACCTATTTTATTTCATGTTTAATTTGCAACAGGAACTACTACTTCAAAACTATTTTTTTTTTCAGAAATCCATATTCATATTTCCGTTATAAAAGCATCTATGCTTGAAAATGGATATTGACCTTTATCTCTTTTTGCATATTTTTTTTTTATATTTTCCAGGCAGAAATCAAAGAATATTTTACATTATTTGAGAAATCACTGGATGCATATATACGTAAGAGCAGCAGTCATATTGACTGTATACTGCAGTGCGAATGAGCATTGTATGTTCTGTGTTAGTGTGAACAAGTTGATGCTAGAACTCAGTATCTCAGTAAAAGATGGTGTAGGCTTTTTGAAGCTGTATTACTGAGTTGCAGTGCAGATATAATTATCCCTTCTCTGAACTGTGTATGCTATCCGTTTTCTGAGAGAAAGTGTTTATGCTAGGGTGTAGGTGCCTTACAGGAGCTGTAATTAACAACCTCACTTTTGATTCTGAAGTGTGAAATATGTTCCTAAACCACACTATCTTATGGAATTTATTACCTTTTATATAGTTCAGAGTGAATAAAACTTCTGACGCTTAAGAAAAGAAGCTAGAAAAAATGGATAATGGTGTTGGTTAAGTCCTGGGTGTTGCAAAAATGAACAATGTGAGGTTTATATTTCTTTCAGGATCACAAAGTGGTGGCCACTGCTCTTTTCCTTGATTGAGGCAGTCAGTTTTAGCCCCTGGCAGGATTCACTTCTCCAATAGGAGAATTATGGGGAATTATGGGATTGATCTATATAATTTGAAGCTTTACAGCTGTAAGATTGTCTTTCTGTCCTGTGTGCACTTGTTTTCATACAGTGCTGTAAGTACTGCTTTGGAGGACAGTAAAATCATAATTCTGTAGATACTTTCACTCAGATACTTCACATATTGATCAGCAAATACTTTGCTGTTTAGGCTAAATACTGAGTTCCACTAGACAATAAATCACAGACGATGTCTCAGGCTGCAGCAGAACTAGTAGAATTCCTGTTTGCAGAAGAGAAAAAGTGGGAAATATTAGTAAGAGTTCTGAATACTTTATTTTCTACAGAACACAGCTTCTGATTTTCTCTTAAAAATATATTGTGAGAGTACTGGAGGGGGAGTAGGGGGGGGGGAGGACTCAGTAATTTTTTTTTCCATATTGACCTGTCAACCATTCACTCTTTCTGCACTAAACACACAGCTATGTCATTGTATCAGTAAGGCTGCAGAAAAAGTTGAGATGCTTTTTCTGCAGGTAAGAAAAAATTTCTGTTTACCATTACTCCTATTTTGTTAAACCTCTTTGTTTATGCACTTAAAATGAAATTTTGCTGTAAATTATGTAAACATGAAAAGAAACTGCTGGTTTCTTCTTCTTTATTTTGGCAATACAACGTATTTTGGATGTTAGTATTATGGCAATACGATGTTCTTTACCATATTGTGGAATTATTGTTTGCATTGATGTTGCTGATAAATACATCCCAAGTCACATGTACAACCTCCTCAGGCTGGTATATCACCTAATACATACTAAATGACTCACCCTGATCTAGCATTTTTGTTTTCTATTGTTTCACACAGCAGGGTATGGATTTTGTAGCATATGCTATTATGAATTCTCAGATCTTGTACTGATCATTCAAGTTTTTGCTACAATTTAGACATACTCTTCTTAAAGAGAATTTTTTTTTCCCCCTGAAAGTTTGCACACAGTGCATATTTTACCCAGCTATCTACAATAAGGAAATAAATTAAAATTCACAATCATTGCATCTGGGCCTTAATTTCTACTAATGAGGCAAATACTAGATAAGACACCAAGGGACTTCCTGGGAATTTTCTGAAAATGCTGGAAATATGTGGTTAAAAAAGCACAACTAAAATATGTCCTGATGCTGGATCACCATTTCTTATTTTGCTGGAGCATTGTTGTGTTTTACTGAAGGTAACAAACTGCTAAAACTGAATATCCACCCCTCCAAAGGATACAAATAAACTGTTACTGAAAATGTTAGCTATGATCAGGGGCCCTCTTCAGAGATCTGCAGGAACTGAAGGGTCTGAATTGGCATCTGTCAGATTCATACTTCACTTAGTCTAAAGATACATTCACTGATGCATTGAACTGATTTGTTACTGCTTTGCAGAACATTGTGGTGCTTAAAGGGGATTTGCCATCCTATGAAGGTACAGGTTTTATAGCAAAAATATTTGAAGGAACTTTTTCATAGGAATGCCTGGTTGAACTTGATGGTGGGCTTTGAAAGACTTCACATGCCTGCATTTACCATGGTTCTGTTGCCAGAGAAGTTTGGTCTCATTAAGTCAGCTGCATCTCAGCTTCTTTCATTTCCTTGAACATTTATCTTCCTTTCTCCTCTGAACACTGTGCTCTTGTCATTCTAAATGAGTTCAGAAACCCAATTTATCTTTCAGTTTCCTTCTTGTATGGACAGAAAGTATGCAAAAGACTAGCTTGCTTTGTATAACAGAAAATAAAAGAATAAAAGACAAGATCTTTATATCAGACAATGAATATGTAGAGCAAAAATGTTAGGCAAGAACCATGTATTAACGACAGCATATATTGACTATGTCACATATAAAACAAAATACATGTGGCTAATTTATGTCATTTCATACCAGCCATCTTTTGTGTCATTAAAAAGCTACTTGAAATTTAAGATTCTTAATCCCAATTTATTCTTGTGACAAGCTTTCCTCACATAGTTAATATCTAGTCAGTTAAAAATTCCTGGCACTCATCAATATTGTGATTTTGAATTACCATTTTTCTCCTAAATATGACAGCAAGAAACCCAGGACTTTACAGAAAGATAAGAAAAATTAGTGGCAGAAACAACTTGGTCAAGATGAAACAAACTGTTGTCATTTTGCTTTCATGTAATTGACAGAGAGACTTTAGGGTGAATAGCTACTTGTGTTATATTGACATAGAATTTTTTTTTCCATTCTTTTCAAAAAAAGAAGTTTTAACCAAGGATTTGCCAAAGACCAGACCCAACCATACCAACTGTAAGCTTTAAATAGATTTGTTTAATACAGTCTAGTCCTTTGCCTGATTTATTATATGATCAATGTACATAACTTTTTTTCATAACGATAAATGAGTACTGGACCAACTACTATTTTCACAGAAGCAAAAGTGACATGGGCTCAGACTGCTGTCAAATGCATAAAATTACCAGATAATAAACCCCATAAACAATAGCAAAAGCTCACTCCCCCAAAAGAACCCTAGAGTGTGTTATGTAAAGTTTATATTTTGTGTGCTGATTGTACCACCTGTGATTTCCTTCTGTATAGTGCCATGTTCTAAACAGACATCTTTGTGATTTAAGAAACTTAGACAGTGCTAAAGAATTCTAGAAAAATATTCTCTAAACCCTTGAGACCTGAACATGTTCAACTGCCTTGCTGAAATACCTTTACGCCAAAGGGGAATAAACAGGAAGAGCTAGAGTTCTGTATGTGGTCATGGGGTCACAATCTCATCACAATTACAGAGACATGGTGGGATAACACACATGACTGGAATGCTGCCATTGATGGCTATGTACTTTTCAGGAAAGACAGGCCTATAATGCGAGGCGGTGGAGTTGCACTTTATGTGAAGGAGCAACTGGAATGTATAGAGCTCTACCCAGGAGTGGATGAAGAACAAGTTGAGAGTTTATGGATAAAAACTAAAGGACAGGCCAGCATGGGTGACACTGTGGAGGGGTTTACTACAGACCACCCAACCAGGAAAAGGAAGTAGACAAGGCCTTCTACAGACAGCTAAAAGTCGCCGCACAATCGCAGGCCCTGATTCTCATGGGAGACTTCAACTATCCTGATATCAGCTGGAAGGACCACACAGCAAGGTGCACACAGTCCAGGATGTTGCTGCAGAGCATTGATGATAACTTTTTGATGCAGGTGGAGGAGCCAACAAGAAGAGGAGTGCTACTGGACCTTGTGCTGGCAAATAAAGAAGAACTGGTTGAGGATGTAAAGGTAGGGGGCAGCCTTGGCTGCAGCGACCATGAGATTGTGGAGTTCTGGATTCTGCATGGTGGAAGCAGATCAATAACTAGGACTGAAACATTGGACTTCAGGAGAACTAGCATTGGCCTCTTCAGGGTCCTGCTCAGAAGAATCCCATGGGTTAAGGCTCTTGAAGGTAGGGGAGTCCAAGAGAGCTGGCTGCTATTTAAGTAGCTCTTCCTCCATGCTCAGGATTGGTGCATCCCTGTGAGTAAGAAATCGAGTAAACAAGGCAGGAGGCCTGCATGGATGACCAAGGAGCTTCTAGTAAAACTCAAAGAAAAGGGAAAGCTCTATGGAATCCAGAAAGAGGGTCAGGCCACTTGGGAGGCATACAGGAATGCTGCCAGGGCATGCAGGGAAGCAACTAGAAAGGCCAAGGTCCACCTGGAATTAAATCTGGTGAAGTATATCACGGATAACAAGAAGGACTTCTTCAAGTACATCAGCAGCAAATACAAGACTAGGGGAAATGTGGGACCGCTGCTGAATGAAATGGGTGCCCTGATGTCCTGGTTTCGGCTGGGATAGAGTTAATTTTCTTCATAGTAGCTAGCATAGTGCTGTGTTTTGGATTTAGTACCAGAAGAATGTTGATAACACACTGATGTTTTTAGTTGTTGCCAAGTAGTGCTCAGACTACTCAAGGACTTTTTGAGCTTCTCCTGCTC
>NW_009258669.1:777957-789956 GCF_000687185.1 Egretta garzetta
CCCCCATCCCACAGAGGGAGGGGGGGGAGTCAGTGAGCGGCTGCATGGTGCTTAGTTTCCAGGCGGGTTAAACCATGACACCTGGTGACAGAAGATGCAGAGAAGGCGGAGTTACTGAATGCCTTCTTTGCTTCAGTCTTCTCTGCCAAAGCTGGCCCTCAGGCTCCCCAGTCCTTGGAGGTAAGCAAGCAAGCCTGGAGAAAGGATGACCTTCCCTCCGTTGAGGTGGATCAGGTTAGGAATCTTTTAAGGAAGCTAGACACCCACAAATCCATGTGCCCTGATGGAATTCACCTGCGAGTGCTGAAGGAGCTGGCAGACATCACTGCTGAGCCACACTCCATTATCTACGAAAGGTCGTGGAGAACAGGTGAGGTGCCTGAGGACTGGAGGATAGCCAATGTCACTCCATTCTTCAAAAAGGGCAAGAAGGAGAACCCAGGGAACTACAGGCCCATTAGTCTCACCTCTGTCCCTGGAAAGGTGATGGATTCTGGGTGTCATCTCCAAGCAAGTGGAGGAAAAGAAGGAACTCCTAGCGAGAGTTCAGACGAGAGCAACAAGGATGATGAGGGGACTGGAGCATCTCCCCTATGAGGAAAGGCTAAGAGAGTTGGGCTTGTTCAGCCTGAAGAAGAGAAGACTGAGAGGGGATCTCATGCATACTTACAAATATCTGAAGGGTGGATGTCACGAGGACGGGCAGACTCTTCTCAGTGGTGCCCAGTGACAGGATAAGGAGCAATGGGCATAAACCGAAACATAAGAGGTTTCAGTTGAATATGAGGAAGAACTTCTTTACTTTGAGTGTGACAGAGCACTGAAACGGAATGCCCAGGGGGGTTGTGGAGTCTCCTTCTCTGGGAGAAGCCCACCTGGATGATGTCCTGTGCAACCAGCTCTAGATGAACCTGCTTTAGCAGGAGGGTTGGACTAGATGATCTCCCAAGGTCTCTTCCAACAGTTGCCATTCTGTGATTCTGTGACATAGCTGCTGCTCCTTTGAAGTCACAGGAGCTAGACCAGTGGAAGGGTTGTAAGCAGAACCTGAAAGATCCCAGAACTAGTCTTGGAGGACATAACATATTTTAGAAGAAAATGAAGCTCAGAAGTCTGTCATATTTCCTATAACCCTGATATATTTATATATTTTATGTCTTGCTGGTGTAAATGGAATATATAAGCTTATGGATATTCCTTCCACTCCTTTGTTTTACTACTTTAGCAGTGAAACTATGAGATTAGGGCTTATAATTTGTAGGAAGGTTAAAGTATTAATAAACTGGTATCTGTATGTGAACAAAACTGCAATAGTGTTACCACACTTAATGGCTGTGGTTGGAATAGATTTGATCACTAAGTTTTTTTAATTTGTTTACCTAAGCAGTACAACAAACAAGATATTCTTTGTAGCATATTGTCATGCTTTAACCCCAGCTAGCAGCTAAGCACCCACAGCTGCTCACTCTCTTCCCCCACAGTGGGATGGGGGGAGAATAAGAAGAGTAAAAGTGAGAAATCTCATGGGTTGAAATAAAGACAGTGATGTAACAGCTGCACACTCAAGCAAATCAAAGCAAGGAATTCATTCACTCCTTCGTATGGGCAGGCAGGGGTTCAGACACCTCCAGGAAAGCAGGGCTCCATCACATGTAACGGTTACTTGGAAATACAAATGCCATCACTCTGAATGTCCCCCCTTCCTTATTTTTCCCCCGGGTTTATATGCTGAGCATGATGTCATATGGTATGGAATATCCTTTTAGTCAGCTGGGGTCAGATGTCCCAGATGTGTCCCCTCCCAACTTTTTGTGCACCCCCAGCCTACTTGCTGGTGGGGTGGGATGAGAAGCAGAAAAGGCCTTGACTCTGTAAGCACTGCTCAGCAATAACGAAAACATCCCTGTGTTACCAACACTGTTTTCAGCACAAATACAAAACATAGCCCCAATACTTGCTACTGTGAAGAAGCACACATACTCTAAATTAAATTAAAATAAATGATCTTCTAGAGGGAGAAGTAAATGATGGACAAAGCTTCTGCACTTCTGTGAGCCTGTAAGAAATTCTAAGTTACTCATTTCTAAAACCCCTGCCACTGTGCCCTAGCTCACTAGGGTAGTAATGACTTCCTCTGACCAACAATCTCAATCTGTGTTTATCATGTCCATTTTTGTCTAATTTTTTGTGCCTCAGCTGTAGCATTAGTGTAGTGTCAGGCTAGTAACAAGTCAAGAGATCCATGCTCCTGTATTTGCTTCTCCCATTGGTTAGCAGTTTCCCTTCCTGACGAGCAGTAAGATATTATGAGAGCATGTGAAATCGAAGCTCAGCAATAATGACTGCTTATCCACTCCTTATTAGAGCTAGTCAAAACTCAGAATTTTCAGTCCATTCCTGAGAGAATTAGACAATTCCTGGGGCAAAATTACCCAATCTCAAACTGGATTACAGACCTATTATTTAAAACCAAGAAAGTCCTGCAGAAAAAAAAGGAATTTTAGGAAAACCAGCAATTCCAAAAACTCAGATAAAACTGAAACAGTCCTCTGAAGAATTGAGAACTTAATTCAGAATTATCTGGTATATCCTCAGAGAAGGAGGTAGCAGAGGAGTTTTGTTTCCTTCCTCCCCTTCACTTCCAGTTGGGAAAAGGTGGAGTGCCAACTCTAGTGGTGACAGCAGGCCATGTGGTGAGCGCCCAGGAGTGCTGCACCTTGCCTTTGCCCAGCTTGTCAGACCTGCCAAATGCACATATGGGTTCCAGCCATCCTAATTACTTCTTCTGGCACAAAACACCCTGGAAGTTTCTGACTCCAAAGCAGTCAGAATAGCAGAGCTGCCCATAGCAATGTACACTGGAAGCCTTAAGCATCTGTCCCAGGGAGGCCTCTGCTTATGTAGCTGTTGTAGAGCTGTATCATTTAGAAATCTCTCAAAAGCCCACAGAGGGCAGGTTGGGAGCTGGGCAAGTTTCCACTGCAAGCCAGGCAGCGTGCCTCCTACAGAGAAGCTTGTCTTTGACAAATGACTCTTTCTTTATAATAAGAGTTTTGTTGGAAAATTTTCAATCAGTTGTATAGTTGCTTTTTGTTTGACTTTTTCCTCTTCCCATTGGCTATTACAGAAGTGTAGCTAATCAGCTGCATTCTTGCACTGAATTGTGAATGCAGCATGTAAGAATACTGTGAAGGTGCATATAGATACATGTCTATCAGATAACAGAAGTCATAGTCTATGTGCCATTAACTGTAGAAATATCTTCAGAATAAAATGTCAAGGCCATAGGTCTAGTGACTGATATATATTGAGAATACAGAAAGTTAACAGACTGAATAAAACAGATACTCTGTATTTCTGTATAATCTATGCTCATTAAGTTTTAAACTAAAAGAAAATCTGAAATACCATATTTCTGTATGAAAAATTCTTGTACTTTGTATTTCTAGAATTAATACTTGAAATTATTATCAGAGAAATATGCAAAGTGAGTTTTTCCCCCTGGATTTATTTTCTATTTAATTTCTTAGTTCAATTCCTTGACTATGGACCATCTTCCCTTTTTTTTTTGTAGATGGTTAATATCTAATCCAATTAGATCTAATCCATTTATGCAATGAGTTTCTGGTTGGATAGAAAATATCGCATGAGAGAAATTCCAGTTTTGAAGAGGAAAATTATTTGCGTAGTACCTTCATTGCTGTGGTATGCAAACATCTCTCATTCTAGTCAAAAAGTTTCATAAGTAGGGTTGTTTTTTTTCTCCTCATCACCTCCCTTAAGAAGGGCTGACTTGTTTTACTTTGGTTTAGATTCTTGCTCATGGATATGAATTTACAGCAGTCAAAAGAAGGTCAAAGGAATGTAACTTGATTAGCAGTATAAGGTGATGGAGTCTCTCATGATTTTTTTTTTTCTGCAGGAGATAGATCCGTTTTTACATGGCTTCATGAGAGTGGGGGGATTCTTGTGGAGAATATTTTATCCTCATATTGGAATGACCAGTGTGCTTGAAGTAGAGTTATTGACAGTAATATTCATCCTAGTGCTTTAGGAAATTATTTGTTTATTTATATATCATGGAACCATTCAGTAATAAGGACTCAAATCTTGTACTTTAATACCTGTTACCTAGAGGGCAAATAAAAGAGAAATTCAGTGGACTTAAGGTAATTCTTATCCCTGAGTGTATTTTAGGGTTCTGTACCAGCTGGAATTGCCAAAATGTCAATGAGTTCAGGGTTTAATTTGCCAAGTAAAAAATAAGGAGCACATAAATCTCCATTCTCTTTTTTTGCACAGCGAGAAGGTAGTATTTTAAAAATCAGGTTATACCATTCTTTTGACAGTAAATTATCATAAAATGGTATTCTAAAGAGATTAGTTTATTCAAGAAATTCAAGTTGACAATTTGCTTTTAAATTATTGTAAGTGAGCAAATTTCATATGACTTTCCACTGCAGTCAGATTCTATACCCCAGAAGTATATGTCTTGTAAAGGGTACAGGATTTGATTTGCCAGTTTTTATATCATACTGACATAAATACTTTACAGATCCATTCTGGAGTTCTGAGCCATTTGTATTAGTTATCCTTAGCACTGGAAAGTTGAAGAAAATTATACTATACTTGGAGGAATAGTTGAAAGTGGCAAGACAATGTAACAGAGAATTTTAGCCTATGGTTTAGAAATAAGGGATCGCTATTGGCTCAACTATACCAATTAATTGATGTACAGAAGAGATCCTAAAGCTGGCCAAGCACATTGCCTTTCAAGCACTTGACATTTTTTTCAGGAATAGATTTATTTAGTTTAGAATGCATTTTACCTCAGCTTTTGTTCCTTTAGCTGCCAATAGCCAAAAAAGGTGCTTGCAAAGAAAGAGTATTTTTCCAAGAGCTATTGTTAACAGAACTTTAAAGAATTATTTCTAAGCACTTTTTACCTTCACTGTTATGATGAATTCAATGCTCAATAATTAAATTAATATACATCCCCTATTCTTCCCTCCTGTTCAACAGCAATTCCTTGTAAATGTTCAAATGGACTTCTTTCTTCGAACAAACTGAACAGTTGTTCCATTTGATATGTCTTGCAGACCAAAGGCACTGTGTTTTAGTATGTGTTATGTTTCCCTCACATTTTTTTAATTAGTATAAAGTAAAGTAGAAATCACTTGGGGCAGATCACTTGCAAACCAAGAAGCACCTGCATTTGTTCATTGCTGGGCAGTGCCATCCTGTCCTTTGGGTGGGCTTGATAGCTATAGAAATATCTGAACTATCACAAAAGACTTTTGGCACTGCAGGTTTTTGTAAAGAGTTTACAAAAAGGCTTCTTAATTTGTCATAGAGTGTTTCTACTTCCTATAATTTCACAGCATTTAATCTTATCTCTGTGAGACTGCCTCTTCTTTCAAAGCATCTTCTCTGCTTATTTCAAAGCATCTCAGGAAGATGGGATGGAAGGGTGGGGGTAGTTAAGGAGATGTAGAATACATGCGTAGTACAAGATAAGCACTTGCTGTATTTATAGTCTAAGCTGTCAGTTCCTGAAATTCTAATTTAGGATCATTTTATCCCTTTATTGCAATATCCTAAAATAAGAAATTCAGAATTCTTTCCCTTACACAGTTTGTCTCCTATAGAGGATGCTTGTATCAAAAAAGGCTAGGGGCTTTTTCTCTGTGTTTTTTAGGTTTTATTTGTTTGTTTCTGTTTGTTTTGGGGTTTTTTTTTTTGGTTTTGTTTTTTTTTTTTCCTTCCTAGCAGTCTAACGCTTTTTGTATTCATCTTGCATGAAGCAGCTCTGCAAGTGTCAGGCTCAAAATGCAAGCCCTAAGAATCCAGTCTTGAGGCATTGAAGACAAATGAATAGGAGATGGGCCCATAAATTAAGGAGTCTGTAGAAAAGAACAAAACTGTGTGCTCTACATAGGCAGGGCAGCAGGTATGTTTGATTTGCATGTAGGATCTAATAGAGCATAAAGATAAAATGGGTTTGCAGAACCAGGAAAAAATTACTGTATTTCTGAGATGAGTTACGGACTCAGGATTGGGTCCTGGACTTTCTTAATGGCATGTATGTTAGAACGTTTCACCAAACTTTGGCTCCTTACCAGTCACGTGCACCCCCCACTCCCCCCCTCCATTTTCTAATACCCTATGATAAGTTCAAGATCTACTGTAAAAGATAAAATTATAATGCATTACATGAGGACAGAATGCTTCCTATCCAGGCAGACAAAATCTTCCCAGGATGCAACATAAACATGTAGCTCAAATGCTGATAATTCTTGCAAAAGTTTTCTCCAAGATATACGTAGTTTTAAGCGATAGCTTAAGAGTTGAAAGACACATTCATAATAACAGCTGTTTTTACAAGAAGGTAATTCTTTGATAAAAATATGTAGTCCTCAATATGCCCAGATATAATGTTGCAGGCCCAGAAAAAGTTATTGCTCTTCTACTTTCTTACTGTTTAAATAAATACATTCATACATACTGCAGCACTATTAGGGAGATCTTTTGCTCTTGCCTGAGCAGAGCTTAACTGCAGTCAAATACTCAGTTTAACTATTTTTGTTCCCTCTCCTTTTCTCTCTCGCATTCAAGAGAGATGGATTGGTTAGAAAAAAATGCAGAAGAAAAGGGTTTGAAAATTATTTGGTATGCCTCTTGTCTTGACAAGCCTCTTAGGCTGTCATAGAGCTGAAGATTACTGAAACAGCTTAGCAATCATTAGTGCTGCATATTCTGAGGCATGGTATGAGGAAAGGATACATGCACATCATTAGCAGCTTGCTGTAGGGATTCAAGAAAGACTGAACTATGCTTAGAAAAGAAAAAAAAAGTAATATATTCTTTCAGGAGAAACACACATGTCGAAAAAGGAATCTAATTCCATGTCCAATTGTGTAAGGTGTCTAGTCTTATTGCATAGAACAGAAATTATCATCCAGCTGTTAAGGGAACAGAAAACTACAAAAGCAAGTACTTTATAGAAATTTCTTGTTACCAAAGAACTAGGTAGCTGGGCTTTTTTCCTCATTTAAAAATGGAGTTCTTTTTCTCAGACATGCATGACATAGTCTTGAGCAACTTTCTTTAGTAAAAAGAGGTTCCAGCTCAGAAATCTAATACTTCAAGTATGTAAATGCCTTATTAACTGTTTAAGATTATATAGTAAATATAAGACATTTTAGTGACATGGGTTTTTTTCCCCAAACACTGGACACTGGCAAATTTTGATTTTAACCTCTCTGCAGTTATCATTTCTTCTTTCTATTTAAAACTAGGATAATAGAATTTGCACTTCTGTCTTAAAGAACAATGTGGGCCTTAAGGAAATGCAGCTTTCATCACACTGTGAAAAAGTCATGTTAGGAATGATCAAAGAATTTAAATGCAGTACAGTTTCACCAAACTATGTATCTAATGTCTGCACTAAGCTAGTAATGAACTACGAGACTGACAAAATCTAATCCAGGTGAACAATGACATTTAATTCCAGGATCTTTAGTTATGTTTCCAGCAAGAGCCATATAAAAACCACACCTCACTAACAAGTCTACCAGATAGCGATGGTGCTTCCACATCACAGCAGAGAAAGAGTGAGTCATGTAGTCTCACTAGTGAGTAGTCTCGATAGTGGGTGGGAATCTAGATTCTTCCTGTTTGGTTCTCATGGGTAATGCAAGCTAGTGTGTACAATATCTTCTGCTTATTTTGCTCTAGTCCCCCAGTTCTCTTCATCTCCAACCTGTACTTTTCCCAATCTTCCCTTAATTGTGCACTGTTTCTTTTCAGCTTTACAAAGCAAAGCAGTGTCTATTTTCCTTTCTTAATCTCCTTTTCCAAGTTCCATACTCCAGCCCATAGTACTGCAAATGCTGTTGGCTTCTTGTACTCTTCCTTATTCCAGGATCCTCATGTCCATCTTGGCTTATTAATCTATTTACTGCTTTTATTACTCCAGATATTTGTTTCAATTTTCTTGTCTAGACATTTAATTCTTGTGCTTGCTTTCAACACCTCACCCTCATTCTATGCTCTAAATATCATGTCAGTTGTATCTGCTTCTTCCATCTTCAGTTACACAATAATGACCTAACCCAGCCTTTTAGTCCAACCAATTAAAGCCTTTTTTATACTTCTGCAGCTGAGTTCCCCTTGCCACCTCCAATTTTAAAAGGCACTTTCTCCCTATCATGTCCCCTGACACCTCAGCAAATGAAGCGTATGTCAAGCAGAAGAGTGATTGGGAGATAGGTTTTCTGTTCATATTTCTAGTGTGGGACTGAACTTACTCCAGGTCAACGTGGAGCCCGCACTGCATGGAAACTACAGCTGTGCTTGAATAGATCTGAGTTGTTTTGAGGAGCTGTTGTGCATAGTCTGTCCATCTCTAGAAGCCATGAGAGGAGGAGCATTCCCAGAGTACATTAAATCATCAGAAATTTTAGTTTCTGATGAATCAGACAAACAAAAAGCCAATCAATGACTTGGAAGAATGTTAAGATTAACTATACAGAATAAAAGGTATTTCAATAAATAAAAGTTATTCAAACTTCACATCTTGCTAAGAAATTTTAGAGCTCCAAGAAGAGTATTTAAAACTGCTCAGATATATCATTAGAACTTCCTTTTTAAAGAACAAATTTATGCCTCTCTCTCTAGTCTTATCCTCAGAAATATTAAAAAAAAACACCTGCAACTTGGCAGAACATTGTTTTGCAGAATAAGAAACTAACTGCAAAGTTTTATATTAAACTAATTATGACAAAGGAGGTGATGGAAAACTTTACTCAGAAACAATGTCTTAAAGATCTCAGAACTTAATAGGGAAGATAGAGTATGTATAGGAAACACTTATAGTATGTATTGCTATAGCTCCAAATATTATATTAATATGACAATGGTTTCTTTTCCCACCCCTTCCACTCCCTGCCTTTGATAGAAAGTGGAATTTAATTAGGAGGAGAGAAACTAAATGCTGTAAAAGTGACAGGAGTGAGCACAATGAAAAAAAGGGGTGAAGAATCTGAGTCTAGGAGGAAAAAAGGATTAAAAATGTGTGAGGTAAATTATGGGATTAATATGAAAAGGTTGGAGGGAAATGATTAAAAATATTGAGACAAATTGCCAGTTTTTCAATGGCTGTGGGAAAATCTTGCCCTCTTTGAATCTTAACTTTTTTTTTTCCTAGAAGTTTATCTCTGGTAAAACTTTGATAAAAACTTGAGCTCTGTTAGAATTTTGCTTAAGACCAGCTCTAAGTCAACTTTTAATGACCTCCAAGCCTCAGGATTGACA
This sequence comes from Egretta garzetta, assembly GCF_000687185.1. Taxonomy (NCBI): domain Eukaryota; kingdom Metazoa; phylum Chordata; class Aves; order Pelecaniformes; family Ardeidae; genus Egretta; species Egretta garzetta. The sequence goes on from NW_009258669.1 coordinate 787,273, forward strand.
TTACGCAGGAAAGTCCTAATGTGGCCTTTCCTGCAGCTGCTCTAGTTTCACACAGCTGTTGTCTGGGGAAAAAGTACAGTGAGATGGTTTTGCATGGGTGTGCTTATATGTATGTGTATACACAACTGACTGTATTTACATGGCGTCTTATCTCCTGGATAGTTTTACTCAGTTTTGAGGGAAGAACCATCTGGATGCAGCCAAGGCAAAAGCCTTAACTGCAAACTCAAAACACTGTACAAATCAGCTGAAAAACCTGATAGATTTGTATGGTCTTGGTTCCATTTCAAGAACAGTTGAATTAATTTCTGAATATAGAATGTAGTTATAACTACTTTGGTATGAGTTATAACCTCAGTATTTCTCAGTACAGGGTAGGGATCACTACTCATGAGACAAGAAATCCTTTCCCAACAAAATTGTTCTATCTCTTTGTAATAAAGGGAATTTTATTTTACTAACTTCAATGTGGTCATTTATTCAGTTGAACTGAGCAGAATTCCCTTAAGACCCATAAAACTGCATTTCAGAAAGACAGCTAAAAGTTTGGGAATTTGCCTGTGTAACTGTAGATACCTGACTTCCATGCATGAAAGAATATTGGATAATTTTACCAGTCTCAGTGAATTTTAAGAGAGTTAGGTAGAAATTATACAAGGATACTTTTTTTCTTTCAAAGTTTTCTCAAAACCCGCTTCTAACCTGCTACCAAGAAGTAACAGGCAATTTTAATAGCTAGTTCAAGCTATGACTTATTGAGCATATATCAGCACATAGTCAAAGCATTTACAAAAAGTTTATACCTATGTCAGAGCGGGGAGAGAAAAGGAGTAGTATACTTACAGTTCAGTGAATGCTAATATGGTTCCAGAAAAAGAGTTCTTGGAAATACAGAGCAAAACACGCTACATAAAAAAGAGGGGCAATAAGCAGCTAAGGTTTTCCACGATGGGCAATGCACACTTCCGGTTATTGAGATTAGAGGAAGCATGAAGCTTCAGAAGGGGTGTTGCTGAGTTTACTGAACGTGAAGAAATAGAATAGATTAATGTATACATGAGATGTTGCCATTCATATGCAATTATAAGACCTTCATTCTGGTAGCTTATATGGAGTTGTAGGAAAAGTTTTAACCAGAAATAGTTTTCTTTACATGAATCTCAATAAACAACATTTGAGTAGAGGGGTTTTTTTTTTATTTTTTTAACCTTAATAAATAACATTTTGCCTAGATCAGGAAACTGAAGGGGGCTTATTTGTTTTTTGTGTCACTGGAGAGACTTATTTCCTTTTTTGTGTTTGGTTTTGATTTTATTCTTTTTAATCCTACTTTTTCTGATTTATGGCTGGTTTTGAAGCATGAAATAACTATTTTGAAATAGGGAGATAAAGCCAGTGCAATAATCTACCCGTTCCTGAAGCAAAAATATCTTCATTGAAAAGTCATACAGATAAAGAAAAGGATTCCTATCTCAATTATAAGAGAAATAATAAAGAAAAATAATCTAGGAGAAGTTTAATATGCAGGGTATGCAATTTTAATTTCAAACTGGAGGAGGTTAATAGAAAGAATCTTTCTAAAATATCTTCTGAATAAAATGTATGATGAGAACTTCAATGTTTATCCAAAAATATTTGAAAAGGCAGAAGAAAGGTGAGATCAGCTGAACAACCTTGTCAGTTAAAAGTTGAAATTCTGTAACACCAATGAAACTATACTCAATAACTTTTTAATTCTTGCTGACAACATTTTGCTGTCATTCCAGTTCTGGAATAACAGCCTTTTAAATTGTGTTGTAGCACTTTCCCTTTCTATTCAAGAAGATAGAAGCCTTTAGGCAGCCAAGTGAAAGAAAATCATTACAACATGAGAAGAAGAAGAAAAAAGAAGAAGAAAGGAGAAGAAGAAGAAAAGAGGAAGAAGAAGAAAAAGAAGAAGAAACCCCAAACAACCCCCCTCCCCAATGAAAAAAACCCAAACAAAATGAAAACCCACAGAGAACAGTTTTTCTCTTCACACTTCTACAGTGTTGGTATATTCAAAGAAGAAAAAGCTAATTTCAAAACAAATTTAAGCCCTTTGTGTTTTTGCAGTCAAGATTTTGGTTTTTTCTGCTTTAGTATCATGGTCTATCCCAGGATTTTCTTATTTCCAGAAACTGACACCAGTAAATTTGTATTACTTTCTGGCCAAACAGGAAAGAAGGCACAAGGGAATGTAGCAATACATGAATGACTTGCATTTACCTTATGTTTGAAGGTAAATCTGCAAGGTAAGGTCTGCAAAATACTGCAGCCCCTGGAAGCAGGGTTGATACCCTGGAAGTCAGAAGGCTAGTCACCAAAAAAGGAAAATGTCTTCGAAAAGAAGGAGAGAATGTCTTCAGAGAACATGCAGCAGTTCACTGAGATCATATCTGTCGTTATACAGGGCTGGTGAGATGAACTTCACAAGGTGTGTGCACAGCAGCCTTGTGATGCTCACTGGATCCTTCACACCCTTCACACAACACTAGTGGTTTAGCTTTCTGAAGAGGTTAGGTTAGAAGGGAAGAAGGGGTGACTAAAAATGTGTTCTAAAGGACTTTCAAACTTCAAAGATCGTAAAACATTTAGAAATTATTTTGCATTTAGTCAGAAAAAATATTTTAGAAAGGACAGTTTGTGGGGGCATGAGAGAGGGG
>NW_009258669.1:790086-792435 GCF_000687185.1 Egretta garzetta
CTCTTTCCAGTTCACAAGCAGTAAACGAATGGCTGAACTATAACTGATTGCTGGAGTTTTTATACAAAGTGATTGCAGTGCAAATCCTGCTGGCCAGAATGAAGATAAGATGTTTTACTAATGCATCAGGCTCATAGAGAGTAGTTTTAGAGGGACTGAGGGGAATTTGTTTTATCTCAGCTGCCTGACTCAGGCTACAGATACAGGACTTCAGCATTTTACATCTGCAGCTGCTTCCCAAAAAAGGGTGGTTAAAACAGCAGAAGCAACTGTTAGAGAACTCTTTCAGGTCTGGCTTTGTTATGTCAGCTATAAAATTTAGCAGATAGCTTTTGTTGCCATAACAAACAAAACAATTTCCAGTGAGGTCTTTCAGGCTGCTGTAAATTTGTCATAGGCCATCTGAATACTGCTAATAAACTAAATAAGTATGGCTGAGTTGTAAATCAGATGCAGTTAAATTTTTTTGTGATGATGGATGCCTATAGCATCTGAAATGAGAGTGGAAAGGATGGTGCAAAATCTTTAAAATATTTTAAATATAATTGCTTTTATATAGCGTAGTTCTAGCGTAATTCATCTCTACTACAATGGAAAGTTAGCTATTATATGTATTCTTCCTTTATAAAATTTTGTTTTGTAAATAAGAGCTGCTAACTAGTTTTGTATGGTTTAGATTTCTTAATTTTCATGAAAAAATCCAGAAAGCAGAATAGTTCTTCTTTCACAGAGTTTGAGTAGGAGGGATCTGCTGTTATCTTAGCAGTATGTCCCTTGTTCCATGTTTAATTCAACAGTGTAAACTAAGGGTGCAGTATACTTTCCCATAGTTGTATTTCCAAAGACAGATCATCAAACAGAAACTGAGTATTTCAACTCTGTCCTAGGAACAGAGACTTGTATGCTAATTCTCAGAATCCTACAAAAATTTTCAGTGATTGATGCCTTCAGTGCTTATAAATTTTGGTATGACTAACTTGTGTTGCTGAGTATCTTCAATGTCATTGTCAGTGACAATGCAGACTGGTTCTATGTTTAATATGTCATTCAGCTTTGGAAGATACCGTAAAACAATAACAGCAAAAATAAAATGGAAAAAAACAAAGATTGAATAAATTGTCTTCTCACTTACTCCAGGGCATCTCTACAGTGCCAGTTAGAGACTGAGTTTACCCAGAATGTCTATTCTCTAGACTTCCCAGTAAGATAGCAACAGAATACGTATTTCACTATTCAGTATCTCTTAATTTTGTTGGCAATTTTACTTGTGTGTTTTGGGGTTTTTCTTTCATCACTTAAGCTACATCTACTATAATAATCATATTTATGATTAGAATCAATTTAAACAATCATGGGATTTACTGAGATAAATTTCTAAAAGAGCAGAGGAGGAATACATTGTTCTGTAGGTTGGTAGTGAATGATCCCCAAATGAAAATGTTGCTAATGATATTTGGCTCAGAACTATCAACAGAAAAGTTTTGTCTTTCTATTTCATGTCTAAATAAAAATGTGGTAAGTCAGTCCTTGAAAAGGTTCAAGGTTGGTTCTATCACTGTTCAAGATAGGGCAAAAATTGACTTCAGGTGTTTTTTGACTGTATGTTACAACAGGCTTATCTGAAACAGTTCCAAAGAACATGACTGCTGCAACTGTGTACCTCTGTGCTCTCACAGCTGTGTGTCTCTCTGTATATCACTGAATTACACTGCTGCTGTGGGAGTGTTTGTAAGTCTGGTAGAGCAGACCATTCTGACGTTAGGGCAAGGCTTGACTGAACTGATTTGTTAACGCATTTCATTCTAACAAATAGGCCTCATATGTTATTACCCATTATCACTATATATTCGCTACATACAAAAAATTGTTAACCTTTAGCAACCACATCTTAAATCAGTTGTGACTCTTCAAAGCCACAGAGCTGATGCTGTGTAAGCACAGAAGGCTATGATCCTTGATCATTCCTATTCTCCGTGACCAAGTTGGTCAGGCTTCAGAGCTCTGAAAAATAAGAACTGAGGGGGACTGTCTTCTTTCTTCTACAACTTCTTTTGGTTAGTGGCAGTGTTTTATGCTCTTTTTCTGCTTTCAGGAGTGACATCTCATCTGTTCCTGGTGCTATTTTCATAGAATCACAGAATGTTTGGGGTTGAAAGGGACACCTAGAGGTCATCTAGTCCAACAACCCTGCAGTGAGCAGGGACACTGCTGACTAGATCAGGTTGCTCAGAGCCCTGTCCAACCCAGTCTTGAATGTTTCCAGGGATGGGGCCTCCACTACCTCTCTGGGCAACCTGTTCCAGTGTTTCACCACCCTCAGTGTAAAGAATTTCTTCTTTATATCTAGTC